>NW_026922915.1:0-206716 GCF_032062105.1 Saccostrea cuccullata | reverse complement strand
ACTCTCTTGATTATGTATCTCTCCCTCCTGTGTATTTTCTCCGCCGACTTATCCATTGGATATTCACGACTACTTGTAAAAGCGTAAGGATTACATAGAAAAACTCCCGGAAGGTGCTGTAGGGTATTAAAACCCCTATTATCTGAATATTTACCTTAGTGGATTGGCAGCAACCAGTACATCACGTTTTATTGAAGCCTCATAGTACTGGATCTGTAAAAATCGAAATAAAATACACACTCTATATGAACGTTATGTGTACATTTTATTTTTCAAAATTACCCTATAAAATGTAGAAGTGCTGGATAAATGATTTCAACTTCAACACTGCTCATTAGGTACTAGTATTTGGCATTAGTCAAACTCATGTTTATATTGAATTTATTATTATCTCTTTTCTTTTTGAACATTAATTTGATTAATTTACTTAGCCACATCAGGCACATAACAATTTAATTACACACGGAATACAATAATGAAATGAATCTGCGACTGCTTATCTCGATATGATTGTTTAAATGTTTGGTCGAATACTTTTATATTCTTTTGATATAAAGGTAAAAGTCAACTATATCTAACTATAAATTTACTTTAAAAGTATATCAATAAACCACATCATCTATCTTTGACTAGGATTCATACTTATCCTTTTACTTAAAATTGGACTCAACTGCATTGTTAACAGCTTCCTTGTTTACAAAGAATATGAATTAATTAAATACTAGTAATTATAAAAACAATCTACATGGTCTATGACTTTTATTAATTTAGCGAAGACATAAATTTAATTGTTTAAAACTGAATATTAACCAAGTTTTACATACCTTATCAATGCAGTATTTAAATCAGATTGAATGATCTCCTTTGTTATAATAGATATTTCTAGATTAACACGAATATCAAAGGCTAGTAATAGGCGATGAAGGCCGTGTGGCTGAAGGTTGATGAATACGATGTTTAACCCTCTGTGCTAACAGTAACTTAATTCATGCACTGAACCAATAAAGTTAATTATTTCCTCTTGTGTATCACCTGACTAATGCTATCTGTCTATTTCTTCTCAGTCAAACACATATCTAAACGGACTTCAGCACTGAGTAAATATAATGCATTCCAAAACAATACTTCAGGCTCTTGCATCAGTCGATGAGAGTTTCTCAGTCATCTATAATGCAATACATTCAACACTTTTAAACTGTATAAGGATGGACCTTTAGGAAATCATCTGCAGAGTAAGCAAATTAAAGGTTTATATGTACACACCTCGAACGACAGGCTATTCAACGAAAGAAAAGGACCAAACTACAGAGTTGCAGATTCGTGACGACGTGGCCGTGAATGAACCTGCCGTACCACGAGATTATCTCTCATCAGCGTACAATAAGCTTCTCTCAGAATGTAAATGACTATGTACCTGTAATCAATAATACACCTGCAAGTGTTTGAGGCTGATCCCATTTCCCAGCTTTTGCTTCTGTGAATTACTAGTACAAATTTTTATTCATAACAATACTCACCAGTGTACACGCGCGATCGCAAACACTAATAAAACATTGAAGATTGATTTGTCTGTTGTTTAACATCGTCTAGAGAAATTTTTACTCGTATGGAAACGGCACAACTTGCCGATGGAGAGCTGCAAATTTTGTCTTATATATGTACTCGGCACTCGGGGCCATTGAGCAGTGAGGGATCTTTTTCGTACCAGCACCTACTGCAATACGGGACCTCGGTTCAAACGGTCTTCACGTCCCAGTGGGATTCGATCCCGCGACGTTAGGATCAACTCCTTACTAGTCGACTCTAGAACAGACGCTCTCTAACCACAGCACCATGCACGCAGACAACCAACAACACTGAAGAAGAAAGTATCGTAGGGTAGCTTAATATACCAAGACAAGATAGAATTTGTCCCCATTGTAATCTAAAAGAGATCGGAGATGAGTTTCATTACATATTAAAGTGTAGCTCGCTACAAACCGAAAGAAAACTATGCTTAACAGAAAAACACATAAAATTTCAAAATATGATGAGATTTAAAAACATTATGAATAATAATAAACACTGCTTTCGAAGAAAATTGTGCTCCTTTATAAAGAAAATCAATAAAATATGCTCCCTGTCCTAAATTCCCATGCTTCACATTTATAGCAACCTACAATTTTTTGGTTTTTGTTTAGTTTCTTATTCACGCATGCATCTTAGACCTACTGTTGTATATAAAATCACCTATATGTAATCTCTGTATACTATTGTAAAATGATGAAGAGATTCAAATAAATTATTGATTGATTGATTGATTGATTGGAGTGCTACTAGAGTTAAATTAGAACGAGATTTATTTTAGATAAATAACTACAGTGGAGGCTTCAGCGAGAGTAAAGAGCAAGAGCCACTTAGGGCCTCTTTTGGCCCTACATCAGAATTTCCGAAAAAATCAAAATTGTCCAGCTTACGTTGAAAGGTGCAAAGACACGATGTCACGACTCATATATTGTAATAGCATTTCACATGAAAATAAATTAAAAATCAAATCGTATTTAAAAATTATTGAAACTTTAAATTTTAGGATATACATGCCATGCTTTCAATAACAGCCTGTCTGAGACCATTCATGTCCAACTTGCCCTTCTTTGATAATCATAATAATTTTATTATTTCTGCAATAATGGTTTTCACTTAAGTACAGAATTAAGCAGGTGTATTTTATTTTTAATATGCAAATTTCTTGATATATTTTCAAATATCCAATAAAATTAGATGTTTCGAAGAGGTAGCAGATTCGAAACATCTAATTTTAATTAGATTGTCAATGTGGTGTTGACCTTTGACAAAACCTTAACCAAACTTGGTACAAAGCATCATCGAGTGAAGGGGAGATTAAATTATACAAATAAAGGGCCATGTCCTCTTACAAGTAGGGGGAGGGAAATCAAAAAAGACAAAAATTGGGTGGGGTCATTTTAAATCTTTTGAAGAAGAGCCACTGGGCCAGAAAAGCTGAACTGTGGAAGCATCATGGAATAGTGTTGAGTCTAAATTAATAAAACCATGGACCCCTGGGGGTAGGGCCGAGCCACAGTAGAGAATCCAAATTTAACATTGAAATATATTCGTATACATATGAAAAATCTTTATTCGTATATATGAAAACTCATTTAGTCAAAATAAGGTGCCATAAAAAGTTCATGATCTATAGTACAGTGTACCTGAACATGTTTCTATATTAAAATGACAATCCGTTTTTGAACTTTTTAGATGATCTTGCTTATATATTTCTAACGAAGACTTTGATAACCTACTGTCCACTTCCTACCCCAAGTGGTCATGATTTGAACAAATTTAAATTAACTTAAGGATGCTTCCTTAAGGATGCGTGTCTAAAAACGAGGTAAATTAATGATAAACAAGTTGATGAAACAAAAATATCAGCAGTCTCGTTTAAAGTCATCATTTCGTAAGTTTTAAGGTCGATACAATAACCTTGCCAGCAAATTAATTTATCATTAAGTCAAATGCTGACTGATGTTTTTCTTACTAATTGTTAGTCAATTATATATACACTGTTTTGACGATGGATTTTTCCGTTATTTCCCGTTTATGACAAGGAGCACACGACTGTTGTGACCGGTCGGTAGGGGGTGCTCAGTCATCCATGGCAACTGATCCCATCTCTGATGTTTTGGAGGTCCGTGTTTGCCTTCTTCCTATTTTGTATTGTTTTATAAATTTATGATCTTGAATACTGCTCGTTATCTCCCTATGTTTCATTCTATTAAAATGGTTAATTTTTAATTTACGAGTTGTAAATAAATACTAGGCTAATTATTTTTTATGATGCTGATCATCCTTAATTCTCTTGCTTTTGGGCAACAAAGCTTCTATCTTTTTTATACTCTATGGATTCTGGTTTTATACTCAGGTGACCATTCAGGCCATTGGACCTCTTGTCTTTTTAAACACAGACGAAAGATAAAAAATCCCACTTAGGCGAGAGAAATTATATTTTTCGTATTACGGATCCGCCGACCCGATTTTTTTCGATTTCTAAAAAAAAAAAAAAAAAAAAAATCCGGAATTTTCATATCCACCCAAGTTTGGTTTTAAAATTATCTTTATCAAATAAAATCTTCAAAACGTTTGACAATGGCAGCACTGAATGTGTAATTTAAAGCGTCTTATTCACACGGAATATTAACCAACATGGAGACACAATTAAGCCATGCTTGGTTTGTTCATCTGTGTTATTCTGAAGATATTTGGAAATCAAAAGCATCTTCAGCATTCAGAAATGTCCTAATTTATTTGAGCCCTACACTCTAAATGAGGGTATTGGCCACTTACTTGCATTGCATTTCAACTAGGCCACATTAAAGAGAGTTTTGTCGATAGTATTTTAGAAAAGTATGTAGTAACTAAGTAAGGCTTCCATCATAATGAGTCCCACTTATGCACAGTCTTCAATTAATCTCTTTATTCTCTTTGGGTTTAGTATGATGGAATTTTGATATGAAGACCAGATTATTTAAGTTGTTAGGCATGTTTACTGCATAAACATTTAACCTAGAACTTTTGAATAATAGTAAGCCTTACTTGATCACCCTGCCGTTTTTACATGTAATTGAAATAATACATATTGTTCATTTTAGTCCTTTAAACATGGGTGAATTTTTTTTATCATTGTATGGGTACTCCTTTTTTGAAAATCATATTCTTTTTTTAAGATGATCCTTTCCGTTTTCAAAAATAGCTAGTTTCTTGCATGGTTCAATTTGGGATTTATTCTGTTCATACCCTAGGGCTTTCAAGGAGATTACAAACAGGCAATACTTTTACTAAACATTGGAGGTACAGTACTTAGTGAAAGTGATTTAATCTAAATATTAAATATCTTATCAAATTTGTCTGCAGCAAATAGTTTGGTCGGTACAATTGTAATTTCAGCCTGGTAAAAAGTACCAGGTATTGGCAGAATTTAAAAGGCCTACCTGATATCCTTCATTTTGTGTCTTCAAAAGTAATTTTCATCACAAGCTTCATAGCTAGTATTTTACTTGGATGATAATCAGACCCTAAAGACTAATGATTTTTGAGAAATGTACATATTCAGTACTGGAAAGTGTTAATAGCTAAATTTACATTATAGTCTGAGTATCTGAAAAATTTGACCATTTGTATATTGTCATGTCAAAGAAATTGACACTGGTATGTGATATTTTTTTTAATAAGTCAATCTTTAATGTGTATGATGAGTTCCATGTGCCAACCAGCAACACAAGTTGCAACAAATGGCAAAAGACATAAAGGTTTGATAAAATTTTAATTGAATAATAAAATATATCTGTCTCTCTCTCTCTCTCCCCCCCCCCTTTTTTTCCTCCTCCTACCCAATTTTTTTGAAAAAAATCCATAAAACTAAAAATTAAATTTCTCTCGCCTTAGCTGTGTATTTTCTTTTAACTGATAGAGTAATTCACGAAATAAAATTTCAAAGGCTACATTTTTTTCACAATTTATTGAAAAAAAAAAATATATATATATATACTTTTTTTTATATAAAAGATTCTTATTCAAGGCAATGTTACATCCAACAAATTATTATAGAATATCTGATGTGTAGAAAGGAATTCTATATGAATTTTCTTTTTCAGAAACATCAAGTTTTAGTAGCTATTGTTCTTTAGAAGTCAGCACTTTTTTTTTAATTTTAGAGAAGATTATTTTCATTTTTAGAAACAATAATGTATGTCAATATGTTTTCAGAATGTGTGGGAATGTGGGGGGGGGGGGGGGGGGGGGGGGGGGATTTCGTTCCTGGAGAAGTGTGAAGTAATAATGTGTAAATTAACTTTTACATTTCATGGTTGCCATGAATTCTTGGGTCTCTCGATACCTCGGAAACGACGGAATTTGAACCCCCATGTAAATTAAAGATTTCACTGTATATATAAATCCCGTTTTCGAAGGGATGCTTTGTGGTGTCTACGTTGATGTTTGATTTGTTAGAGTTACAGCTCTTGTCATATTCGTCATGGTTCAGTTTTAATTATTAGTGGTCTATGTTTGCTCTGCTCCACAACTTGTATTGTTTAATGAACCTTTGAGCTTGAATAATGTTCGCTTTCTCCATATATTTCATTCTTTATATGAAATTGATGTCCGAGAGAGTAATGATGTTCTTCAGCATACTGAAAGTATTTTAAGCATTAAGTTGGCATAACCTTTGAAATATTAAAAGTATTGATACATTTTAACAAGTGTTTTTCAACCAGATATTTTAAGGTTTTGTCTCATGGGATATATTCATTTGAATATAAACAATTCTGGGAGATTTTACAAATAAAATATTTCATAGACGTAATTCCAAGGCTGAATTTGATCATTTTCTATTAAGATAAAAATAATACAAGAGTCGCAAACTTTCTAACTGTGATCAACATCTTATTTCAATAAAATCAAATATACTTGTAGAGGAGATTGAACGAGGCCCAATGATAAAGGCAACCTTTTTATGGAAAACCTGTAGATTACTTATATGATAAACCATCACAAAATCAGAGTACTGAATGTACTGATAGGCGGAAGCATGATTGCAAGTTCTCATGTGCAAAACTTGAATGACACATATTTGAAGCATAATATCTGTCTTAAGGGGGAGGGGGGTAATAAATATTTTGAAGGATTGTAGTATTGAAACCAAAGAACAAGAATAAACAATATGTCTCCCTTTTGAAGCAGAGATACGAGAATAGGTGAAGCCAATAGCAATATGAACATTTTTTTAAACATTTATTTTTGTAAAGTATAGCAAGATAAAATTGAAATGCAAGTTGTAATTATACATTAAATTTGTAAGATACGGTTTTTGGGAACAAGAAATGGATAATTATAAAATTTCACACAAAAATGAGTACTAATGAGTAATAGAAAACAATAAATATCACAACTGCTTTTTAGGGAGAGGGCTAAAATAGGCTTTGCCTGCTGCCCAATCCCATTCACTTATGTGAATAAAATTTTGTATAAATAAAAACTGCTTTTGATTTTTTCTGTATATTAAGTTGCCTTAGTACCGATGAAACAAAGTCTTGTTAAGCTGCAAATCAAATAAGGATGCAACATACATAGAAGACCTTACAAAGATTTACAATGTGCTTGTGGTTCTATAAATTGTCTTGATTCAATACACGTATGACTCAGGTAGAACAAATCACGTCTCTAATGCTGATGACAGGTGAGCCCTGTGTCATGATGTCCATAATAAATGGATTTTTTTTTTCAGGAGAGCTCCTATCATGGCAGACCCTTGAACGCCATACAATATTTTTTTTTATTCCTGTGGCCAATTTGTCTTTCGGGATTGTAAAAAATTGGTACATGCATCCTAATATCAGTAGTGTTTTCTTTTCTGGAGATTGTCTTCACCATTCTTCTGACAACTGTCTCTTGTTAGAATTTTCTACAAAGTGTATAAGTGAAAAAAAATAAAGAATGTCTCATAATTTTATTTGGCAAATATTCCTTTACAATTTATCCGACTTTCAATAAATGAAACCAAGGACTTCAAATAACCCTTTATGATGTATTTAATATATTTTCGAGGGATGTCAACTTAACCGGATACTCGATCCAACGTCCAAGTATTGAATACTAAAAATAGATACTCAGTTACTCGGATGTATATTAAATAATTTCTTATTTCAAAGTAAATACTTTTATCAAAACTTATCAATATTAACTTAAATATGCAAAAGGTAATTAGCATGTTTTCATCTACATCTAGCTGTAAAACACCCGTTATCGCCTCTACATGTAGCTGTGAATATGCAGTAATTACTGACCAATTAGCAGGCACAGAGTCGTTCTCAACTATTGTGGCCCTTAATTTTTGAATGGGTGACTTCAACGATTGTTTTCAGTAAACATCATAATGATTGGAGTATTTGCAGTACACAGCAGTGAAATATGACATGCATAGAAATGCCGCTACCCACTTCAACGGTGAAGAAATATATATTTAGAAATAACAAGATTCAAAACTGTTAAAAGTCAATTTGCTTATTAAGTTTAGTGTATACTAGTATACTGGATACGACCAATAAATGAATTATTATAAGACTGAGCATGCAATCCGTTCAACATCCATTCCTTCTCTTTCGCTAGTTTAATAAACAAACCTGCACAACAATTTGTCATCCTTTTGCGTTGATCAAATAGATCCAGAACCTTTTGTAATTTTGGGTGTATTAATTGTGCATTAAATTTATTGTTTTTTATTTGATAAATAAATTAAGTACTGAAAAATAATTTCCAATCGAATTATTGTTTATTTGTACATGTTTGTGGGTTAACAGAGATTAACTAGGCTCAAGAACAAACTTTTGTCTACATTTTACCGTCAGTAACCGAGTATTCAATCGGGGAAAAGTCCGAATAACCGATTATTAACTATCAAATAATTTGACCGATTGACTTCCCCAAATATTTTCCTGTATTTCTCTCTTTCTCTCTCTCAAAAGCATACTATTGTTCGTAATCATGCATTTGCAAGAAAGCAGATTAATTGTATATAAGAAATACAAGATATGGACTGATAAAAGATAAAAGTTACTTTGGTGTGTTTGAAAAATTGAAAAGAAAAAATAAGTCAATTTAATAACAAAAATACAAAATGTCAAATTATACTTACAAAAAAATATTCGGTTCATTTTTGCCATTATAACAAGAACATTTGTCATGCTATCAAATATATATGTATCATCATAACTTATTACAGATTTTTACCACTTGAAATATAATAAATTGATTTAAATATACATGTACTCACCTTCAGAATCATGAGAATAGTGTATCTGACTGCGGTTGTGCTGAGTAGAGATGACACAGAGCGAAATTTCTACATATTCACCATGCAATGTTAATTATCCCGCTGTCTGTTAGCTAACTCCGTAGGGACACATTTATACCGACTAAAATAGTTCTTATATGCTTGTGTCTTTGAGACTGTCCAATTTTCATAGCTTTGGTCCATCCTTCAACATATTTACATTAAATGAAAAGGATATATAAATGTATAACAGACTAGGCATGATAATTCCTCAAATAATTTTTCCCAGGCATGCATAAAATTATACACAGATACAGTACCAGTTCGTTCGATCAAGACCGACCAAAACAGGTATCATGTTACGATATCTAATTAAAGCATGTCTGCATAGGGAGGCGACATTTTCAAGTTAAAACAATAAAGATAAAGGTTACAATGAAAGATAAGCTAATCAGACAACGTGAGTAACCTTGCTAATGTTGAAGGGAAGCCTGTCACTTCCATTGTAAATCATTTGTACTCCATGTGGGTTTGTTTACAATAATTTCAAGCTGAATCGTCTCATGTTAGATTATTACGCGAAAGTAGTACATGAGTATAAATAAACAATTGATAAAAGGAACTACATACCTCTTTTCTTCTATTTTCCAATAGATTATTTAAAAAGATTAGTTTATCAGTAGCAGTTTACCTGTCATTAAATCTTAAAATTTAATATAATTTATACCTACTTGAACTATTTTGTCCCTCGTAATATTTCTGAACATCGCTTCAGGACTCCGTGATATTGAACCCCATTTGTTTTTGTTTTAAACATACAGAGTTGTCGTTAGTTTCTCTCTCAAACGTGAAACGTATCAGGAGTACTTAAGTAAATATTAGTTAGTTATTAGGGTATTATTTTTGACTTTTTAATTACATTAATCAAAATAAATGATTAAAATAAATTCAGTCATAACACACGCTTTTGATATGATAATAACGATAAAGATTGGGAAAAGTGTCGAATAATGATTAGGCGGCTTCCGCCTAATTAGATGTAAACATTAGAAAACTTGTAAAATTGTGGTTGTCTGTTCCACAACTTAGAACCAATACTCATTTTGCGAGTGGGGTGACAACAGGTGTTTATTTGGGCCCCGCTTGGCGGGCGCCCTATAGTGATCAGTCTGTCCGTCCGGCTGTCCGTCCGTCCGTCCGTCCGTCCGAGATCTCTTGTCCGGAGCGTATCTTCTCTCTCCTTGACCCAATCTGCCTCATACTTCACCCACAGAGTGCCTTTGGGTAACCGGTGTGCAGTGACCTTGAACCAGGTTTCTAGGTCAAAGGTCAAGGTCATAGAATTTTATGAAAAAACCTTGTCCGGAGCATATCTTCTCTCTCCTTGGCCCAATCTGGCTCATACTTCAACCACAGAGTGCCTTTGGGTAACCAATGTGCAGTGACCTTGAACCAGGTTTCTAGGTCAAAGGTCAAGGTCATAGCAGAATTTAATGAAAAATCCTTGTCCGGAGCGTATCTTCTCTTTCCTTGGCCCAATCTGGCTCATACTTCACCCACAGAGTGCCTTTAGGTAACCGATGTGCAGTGACCTTGAACCAGGTTTCTAGGTCAAAGGTCAAGGTCATAGCAGAATTTAATGAAAAACCCTTGTCCGGGGCGTATCTTCTCTCTCCTTGGCCCAATCTGACTCATACTTCACCCACAGAGTGCCTTTGGGTAACCGGTGTGTAATGACCTTGAACCAGATTTCTTGGTCAAGGTCATAGCAGAATTTTATGAAAAACCCTTGTCAGGAGCGTATCTTCTCTCTCCTTGGCCCAATCTGGTTCATACTTCACCCACGGGGTCCCTTTGGGTAACCGGTGTGCAGTGACCTTGAACCAGGTTTCTAGGTCGAAGGTCAGGGTCATAGCAGAATTTTATGAAAAATCCTTGTCAGGAGCATATTTTCTCTCTCCTTGGCCCAATTTGGATATTACTTTACTCACAGAGTTCTACTAGTCAATGGATGTGCAGTGAGCTTGGTCGAAGTTTCTAGGGCATGGTCAGAATTAGCCTCTCTGTTTAAAATCTTTGTTTGGTGCATACTTTTTTCTCTTTAATAGCACCGATCGATAACTCCTGAGTGTGCTAAATATAACTCTATCCCAAAATGCATTGCGCGCGACGCCATACTTTCGGACAATAACAATGGAGGTGTCTGAGGCGTACAATGTATCAGCAGTGAATATTAGCGAAAAACACGAACGCAGAGGTGCAACTAAGCATTGTGCTTATGGTCTTTGTAAAAGTGACTCTAGATATATGGATAGACAAGGTATGGAAGGCGTTTTCTTTATTCGCTTTCCACAATTTCATCGTGAACCGGAGAAGTGTACTCGATGGGCCAATGCATGTCGACGAGAGAACTTTACTGCTTTGTCGGTAAAGAAGGACACATATATATATGTAGTTTGCATTTTAAGGGGGGTAGAGGCCCCACGGAAGAATATCTTGATCCAATTCCGGCAACAGCTACCAAATATGAGGTAAACACAGCATGTGAAAACTTTTTAGACGGAGGCTTAGCCTCCGCTCTATTGGTACCGCTCATCTGAGGCGGAAGGGAATTTGCGATCGCCATCTAGCGGCAAATCACGTTAACTTTGATTAGCCTGGTCCCCAGGCTCATACTTTCCAAGGCAGGAGTACAGGAAGCAAAACAGGGACAGGGAACCAGGCTAAATTTTGATAAACTGGCCTGCCTGTCTGATATCAGATATGCGCTGTATACAGACAGGTGATCAGTGATGTATAGAGTCTGCTGCTGACACGCTCATTGGCTGATAAAAACTCTCGCTGACACAGAATTTAAATTGTCGGGGAAACCAAAACAGATCACCGAGTGCAGTTCTCTGCATCTGATTTTGATGCAATTAATCTAATTCGGTCACAATATTTTCCAAAAACAATACATAATTCTTTTTTTTTCCTCATGTACCTATAATTATCTGACCTCGCCTGAGGGCTTTTAAATTAGTTTGCGAAGGTCCTATCACATTAATACCCTACATTACCTAGGTAAAAGAAATCTGCATCATTGTTTAATTGAAACTGACATATTTTAAATGTTCACTCACTGACTCAGCAGAGAGCTGCGTCTTATCTGTTTATAGCACAGGTACAGAATCTCTGCTGCATCTATTTTTAGAATTCCTTATCACATATTTCAGAAGATTTTGCAAACTATTTAGATGGGACAAACTGACCCACATGTTTCTATGTTTACATGACCAAAACAGAGGCTTGAATCTTACTTTGTGGTGTAAATTAATTAAGTAATATTATGGCTAATCTGTGCAAAAAAAGGATGCATTAAAACACTGTTGTCATGGAATCTGCAATAGTGACTCAAAGTATGCCCACAAAAAATATATGCAAGGAGTTAAATTTATTAGGTTTCCCAAACCTTGGAGAGATATTGAAAAAGTGTCAAAGATGGGTGAATGCTTGTAAGCGGTTCATTGGTGGATCCAAAGGAGGGTAGGTTCCGGGGTTGGAAGCCCCCTTTATTTTTTGTCAAGTGGAGAGAGAGAGAGAAAGAGAGAGAAAAAACATTTTCCGAGAATAAATTAAAATACATGTATTTGTACGTCTAACTTATGTATTAAATAGATAGATTCTCACACATTAAGTTTCTTCCACCCACTATTCCCTTTTATATGAAAGAATATAGAGTATACAGTACAACCCTGGAACTCCCCTTTCAAAAATGGCTGGATCCACCTCTGAAACGGGAAGGATTTTCCACGAAATTGGGTATTATCCGTAAAATCACATATAATACTGGATATTAGGGTATCGTTGAATCCATGAGATCTAGTATTAAGGCGTTGTAATCACTTTATTAAACTTAAACAATGGGATGGCACATTTTGCGGTACGTGTCAACTTTCACCTGGATGCAAATGTTTTCTTAAGGTATCACCAATCAAGTAAGAATTTGGAAGTCAGGATTAATGCACACTGGAAAATAAAAGCTATAGAGCTTAGTACATTTCATGATCTGGACCAAACAGGCGTTTGTTCTGCTTAATATTTTTCATGTTTGAAATATTTGCATCCTCTTCATGTTCATTACCCAACACAACAGAATTGTTAATCAAAAGTTGAATGTGCATGTTTTGATCTATGCATTGATATATCTGAATGCTTGTATCTCAGCTCCTTTTAGTCCTGAAGAGTTAGATATACTAAAGTACTTTTGGTTTTCTCACATTTCAGGAAGCTCTTACCATGAGTCACTAAAGAATTCAAATTAATATAGTTTATTGCAATTAGAGTGGTTTGTCCTTTTGATGAAAAATGGGAATTCAGTAAATTACATAATTAAACATTAGACCACGATAAATAAATGAAGAAGATGTATTTGTGATACACTCTGGCCCCCCGTGTGGCAATATAGCGAAGATGCAAATTTAATATATTGGTACCAAAAGTATGGTATTCTTACTGGAAATACAATTGTGAAATATGAAAGTAGGCTAAGGCTTAAGTTAATCCATAAGTACGGAAATCTCCAAGGTAAAGGTCAAAAGGTCATGATTGTTGGTATGCTATGAAAGGTCTTCCCACAAAGAATACATATGTGAAGTATGAAGCCCTAACCCTTCAAAAGTTATGAAAAATGATATTTTTTTTAAAGTAGGCCAAACTCCAAAGTCAAATGTCCTGCAATAAAATGAAAGGTCTTGTCATAAGGATTAAATATATAAAGTATGAAAGCACTAACCCAAAACCTTTTTAAGTTATGGTCAAGATTTGCTTTATAAAAGTAGGTCAAACTCCAAGGTCAAAAGGTCAAAGTTCTGGGTCTTCTTACAGGGATTACATATGTACGTATAAAAAGCACTATTTATCCCTTACCATTCAAAACTTATGGCCAAGGTTAAAGTTTTTTCATAAGTATGGAATCTCGTAGGTCAAGGTCAAAAGGTCAAGCTTCTTAATATCTAATGAAAGGTCTTTCCACAAAAATACAAATATGAAGTATAAATGTCCTGGTATCTAATGTTCAAAAGATATGACCAACTACCCTTAGGCAAATGTTGGGGTCAGAATATGAATAAAAAATTCCCAAAGAGATAAACAATCATGTTCATTCCAAGCCTCCGTCTATCAGTACTTTCAGTACTTTGATTTATAACGCCGCCAGTCAATGTTTATCATTATTATTGTATTGTGTCTAAAACATCACACCAAGATAAAGGGTAGATAGATGCAAATTTACCAACAATTTTTGTGAACCATGTACTACAATAATTCAATTCTCCCCCGCACAAGTCATAATTTAAAAGCGGGGATTAGAATCAGAGGAATCTCGGATTAGGCCTAGTTCAATAGTTGGTATATACAACCATGTTACAATACTTACAAACATACATACATGTAAAGTCAAATACTAAAGTAGATACAGTCTTTAATCTGTCATATAATATAAGGGTTGAAATATGTGCTAGGCTTATATTAAAATGACATATTACTGTTATGTAAAGTGTAGAATTTTATCAAATTTAAACACAAATCGCTCTTGACAGAGTTGTTGACAATACAAGTAACATTATAAATTCTAATTCAAAAAAAATGTGTGTGCATGCATTTAATGTCTGCCTCATAGAATCTACATTGTCTTGTGTAACAGGAAGGGAGAAAATGCATAATCCACGGCCCTAACCATTACACTTGTAAAATTCCCAATATCAAAAGTAAATAAAAGTAAATAAGTACAGTAGTGGGTTTATAGTGTCAAAAATTTTTATTCATTTGATATCATAATACTATTATGCCATATTATAAAAAAAATCTAGAAAATGTATATTCTTATTGATATATTTGTTTTTAGCTTCAAAAATTTGTCAGAAGCAGAAAGAGGCCGTTAGTTCGAAAAAATTTGACATGGTCCCCAGAACCCAAACGCAAGAAGAGTGATTTAGGGAATATAGACATTGCTCAGACAGAAGCTGCTAGTGCAACATCTACTGAGGATCATCCCATTGCTAAATTAAATCTTGATACAGTCCAGGCAGCAGAGGCCTTATTAATGCTGCAGAATTCTGAAAGTGAAGAAGTGAGTTAAATTTTGAGGGTTTTTACTTTTTAGAAATTTTCTAGATTCATATCAACAGACTTTTGCTATCTCTCTGTCCCTGAGGTATACAAATTTTAAAGGTGTGTCTGGTTAAAATGTGTACTGGGTCTTTCATCTAAATATATTAAGTTATTATATATTATATAAATATTGCATTTAGTTGAGTTTGATATTGAAAAATTTCACCCCAAGAAAACCAATGTCAGCGGAGCCCCAGCCAAGGTTGACAGTGGTTTGCGCCTCTGTTGACAATGGTTTCCTAGCCTAGGTGAAATTTTTCAATGTTACACTCATCTACATGCAATATATATTATACACATACTGAATGTTCTAACAGTAAACTGGGTGCACATAAATTCTGCGCAGTCTTTATTTTTCGGAATAACACCTCGTCAAGCAATGTTGACTGTTGCTGTGCTAGAAGACATGGCTTCATTATTCAGCGTGTACTAGCATTTTTTTTTTAAAGTTTCTCGACAAATCAGAATCAACCCGAATCAACTAATTTGCCTGAAAGTGTAATATAAATAAATATCGTACTTTCATGTAAATTACTTGAATTCGTTGAGAAACAATTGTTAAAAAACACTATTGCCCGCTGAATAATAACACCACACCCTCCTGTGTAGCAACAGTTAAAAAAAATAGTGACTGCACAGAATTCATGCGCGCACGATTCACTGTTATATACGTATTTGTATAAAACATTCAGTATAATATAATTAATATAGCATGTAGTTGAGTGTAACATTGAAAATTTTCACCCCTGGAAAACCACTGTCAACCTCGGCTGCACCTCAGTTGACAATGGTTTTCTTGAAGTGAAATTTTCAATGTTACACTCAACTACTTGCAATGTTTATATAATACAAAATTATTTTTAGCTCACCTGAGCCGAAGGCTCAAGTGAGCTTTTCTGATCAAAATTTGTCCGTCGTCTGTCGTTGTCGTTGTTGGCGTTGTCGTAAACTTTTCACATTTTCGTCTTCTTCTCAAGAACCACTGGGCCAATTTCAACCAAACTTGGCACAAAGTATCCCTGGGTGAAGGGGATTCAAGATTGTTCAAATGAAGGGCCACGCCCTCTTCCAAGGGGAGATAATTATGAATTAGTGAAAAATTATTAGCATTTTTAAAAAATCTTCTTCTCAAGAACCACTGGGCCAGGAAAGATGAAACTCATGTGGAATCATCCTCAGGTAGTGTAGATTCAAATTTGTTCAAATCATGACCCCCGGGGCTAGGGTGGGGCCAAAATGGCCGACCAAAGTTTTACATAGGAATATATAGGAAAAATCTTTAAAAATCTTCTTCTCAAGAACCACTGGGCCAGGAAAGATGAAACTCATGTGGAATCATCTTCAGGTATTGTAGATTCAAGTTTGTTTAAATCATGACCCCCGGGGCTAGGGTGGGGCCAAAATGGCTGACCAAAGTTTTACATAGGAATATATAGGAAAATCTTTTAAAATCTTCTTCTCAAGAACCTTTGGGCCAGGAAAGACAAATCTTATGTGGAATCATCCTCAGTTAGTGAAGATTCAAACTTGTTCAAATCATGACCTCTGGGGCTAGTTTTGGGCCCAAAATGGCTGACCAAATTTGTACATAAGTATATATAGGGAAACCTTTTAAAATCTTCTTTTCAAGTACTTCAAAGCCATGATTAGTGATATTTTTCTATTTACATGGAATCATCCTCAGGTAGTGTAGATTGTACATTGTTCAAATCATGACACCCAGGAGGGTTAAAATTCAAGCCCCCCCCCCCCCCCCCGGTTAACTTTCAGTTTTGATCTGATATGTGCTTTTTCCTAGTAGATGTGCTCAGGTGAGCGATGTGGCCCTTGGGCCTCTTGTTATAATAACAATACTATTTCATTTTTTTGTTAAAAATTGAAATACTTTAATTAAATTAAAACTCCTTGCTGCTTCATTACACAATATAATAATAAGTTCACAGTTGGTTGCAAATTGCAGTAGTTGTGAAAAAATATGCAGATGATGCAGTTTTTTCTACAATGCCTGCAACAGATTTGCCTAGTATATGATTCAACAATGAAATCATGTAGCATTCAATTAATCTTGATCAGGTAGGTTTATTTTAAATGCAAGGTCATTCATCTCAGTTCTATTTTTTATGTAAAAATTTTCAGTGGTTGACACTTATTAAGTACTGATGTGTTCTAAAGATGTTTGACTTTGAAGGAGTAAGACTCAAAATGTATTTTATTTTGCAGGTAAACATTGTTTCTGATGGACGGAAAGGACTAGATATCCAAGATCCAAATTCCATGTTAAAGAATTCATGTGATGAAGAAACCCAGACATCATCTTGTTGCTTAACCTTGAATGAATTTTTGGCATTAAAATTAGAAAATTTTGATTTAAAAAGCAAGATTTTTGAACTTGAAAAAAAAAGTACACAGTCAAAATCATTTTCCATTGCTGATGTGAAAGATGATGACAAGAAAATGATATTTTACACGGGTTTAACTTATGGGCAATTTATGTGTTTGTGGAAATTTCTTGGACCAGCCACAAGAAATCTTTCTAGAATAAATAATATGAGGAAATTTGAGCTTACTCCATCTAAGTCAAGAGGACCAAAGAGAAAATTGTCACCAGAAGATGAACTTTTCCTCACACTGGTTAGACTTCGTCTCGGATTATTGCATACTGACTTAGCCTATCGTTTTGGTGTTTCAGTTAGTACTGTCAATGAAATAACTTCAACATGGATACAGTTCTTATATTTACAGTTTAACAGACTACGAAATGCTATGTTTCCATCTAGAAAAATAATTAGCAAGCATTTACCAAAGTCCTTCAGAAAATATAAAAAAGTACGTGTAATATTAGATGCCACTAAGTTTTTTACACAGGTACCTAGAAATTACGAGCAGCAGGGTAATCTTTACTCTTCATATAAGAATCATTGTACTTGCAAAGTTCTGATAGGAATAACACCCTCAGGAGCAATATCATTTGTATCTGATGTGTATGAAGGGTCAATTTCTGATAAGGAAATTTTCAAAAAGAGCAAAATTATGGATAAAATAAATCCTGGTGATCTGGTAATGGTAGATCGGGGATTTAATGTTCGAGACATTTTGTTGCAGAAAGGTGCCGATATTGTAATCCCACCATTTTTGGGAAATAGAACTAATTTGTCACCACAAGAAGAGGCCCAGACACGTGTTATTGCAAAATTACGAATTCATGTTGAGAGGGTAATTGAACGCATAAAAAAATATAAAATTTGCAAGAAAATTGTACCTTTGAACACACTGTCAACTTTCTCCCAAACAGTCTTCATTGTTGCATGTTTGGTAAACTTTCAGAAACCAATAGTGAAATAAAGGTGATGAAAACTGTTGTATTTTCAGTGTACATTTTGAAACTGAGTAAATTTTAGCATCAGAAATTAATGAATTTGAATTTTAAACCATTTTTTTGAATTTTCATGATTTACTTGATCTAGTTGGTTTAATCTTTAACTGATCAGAATACCTGTATGCACATATTTACTTATCTGTGAATTTGCAAAATAAAAACAGTACACAAGAATGAACGAAAACTATGTTTTATTATGTACCGATGTAAACTAATACTTAAGCTGTATAATTTCAAGTTCACGAGGTAGTCGCATGAGGAAATATTCTGGAACAAGATATTCTCTATGAAAAGCCTCAAGTTGCGGACACATGTAAGACCACAAGTCATTACTGACAGTTATTCTCTCCACTGACATACCCTTTGGAGACCAGACAACAAAGTCACAAACATCTAATTCACATAAAGCTCACTGCATTTGAATTTGATTATAATATTTATGATTTCTTTTGAGTCTCAAATTTCCTTGATTATCTTTAACACAACAAAAATCTTTACATTGCTTTATTGACAAATTGTCTATGAAATTCAAGGGATTGCAATTTCTAAGTACATATGGGCATTTGATCTCAATTAGACCCTTTGTTTCATTTGATTTATCAATGAATATTCCATCAGGACTACATCCGAGAGTAGGGTGTTTAGGGTTCAACCACAAACCTGTTTCCTGCACATTGTAGTTTGGATGTTGTTGTTTGTAATGTGCAAGAGCATCAGATTCATGTTCACGCCCATACAGTAGGGCTGCTGTTACAGGGGAATCTGACCACAGAAGCCTATTGACTAGACTCGTAATACCTGTTCTAACACATTTGATATCTTTTGCATTCGATGCTGTTACCCTGCACCATCTATTTACCTGCCAGTCTTGCGATAATGACTGACCTACTGTGTTATCAACTACAAAGGGGGAACATTTATCAGAACACTTTTCATTTAAATTATCAATGAATTGTTTGCATTGAATCTTTAAAATATCTACACCATAATCATCGATACTGAAATTTTCATAATGAAAATCTAATAAATTTGTCCATCCACATTCTTGTCCATTCATGACTAAATTTGATAGAAATTCATTTTTCTGTTCATTTGATAATTCATTCTCCCTCAGTTTTTCAGGTCTTGGATCAGAGTTCAAGATTTCTTTGACTGAAGTTTTTTGACGTTTAAGATTTTTCTTCATGGACTTGTATTCCTTGTTAAAAATTGTCTCTGGATTCTTATTTTTTCTTCTACCTTTGTTCCACTGTAGTAGTTTGTCTGTGCAGGTAGGCAGGTCAGTCCCAAATTCAATAGTGTAGTCCTCTAATGCAAACAACACAGCAGCAACATGAGAACATCTGCCCATGCCAGAAGCAGAGAAAGTGCACGTACCCTCTAACACTGATCCAGATGATTCGGATAATGTTACTGTACAATTGTAGGAATGTTTTGAGTAGGAAGCTAACACTGATGCTTTAACAAAATAGTGTCCTTTACAACTGACATCATGCATGTTTTTCACATGACCACTTCTGAAAAGATTCATACCCTTAGTAAATGGTTTGCTAGTATGTACATCATCTTGACAGTCATCATCAGAACTGTTTGAGTCACACTCTATTGATGCTACTGATTCCACAAGATAATAGTAGATATGCCCATGATTAAAATGTTTTGGTATAGAACAGATGGAAACTTCTTCCAACCTTGAATTGGAACATAGGGAACTTGTGATGCAACAGGTGTTGGATTCTTTTTAAGATTCAGCCATTTACCATCGTCAACTTTCAGATCAATTTTAACATTGTTGTTTACAGCATTCTGGCATCTGCATAATAATACGTAAATTATTTAATGGCAAAAAGGTCAAAGTATGTGTTATTGTAGATTGTTTTTGTAGATTTCCATCATTTAATAATTTAATTGCCACAAAACATTACCGAAAAAAATTATTTATATATTTATTTTTTACATAAATGTTTCAATCGCGGTGTCGTGATTTTCGATGTTTACAAATACACATTATCAAAAATTGGGTACCTTTCTATTAAATCTGGCCGTTTTCCAGAAGTAGGAAGCCCACGACATTTCAACCATCTTTTTAATTGAATATTTGTGTGTTCCTCGACCGATGTATGAACAAACTTGGCCCCAGGAATATCCTCTTCTAATAACGAATTGGCCACCATCATAACTATATTTGTCCGAACCGACTGCAGCGCCTCTAGCGGGAGACTAATTTTAATTTATGCGCATAAATTATGACGTAAATTTCTATCGGTGCTATTCCAGTAACTTTATATAACTGGGGATACAAGATAACTTCGATATATATCTGTAAATACGCAATATCCGTGAAGTCCTACTAAATTACTTGTACTGTATTACACAAATGTTCCTCTTCAAAATAAACCTTTTTAAACTACCTTACATTTTCATGTTCATTGTTGAAAGCGGGGCCCTTTGAGATGGCCACCATCTCAATGATATCTAGTTTATATATTGTTGCATCATTCTAAAAAATATGAAAGTATGTACATCAATGGTGAGACACGTCAAGAAATAAAGGAGTTGGACGGACAATGCGTGCAGATTGCCTACGGCTTTAAGTATATAACAGTCATTCAATTAGAGACTTTATTATTAAGAGTCCTCATTATTGAAATTCATGAAAGTTATCCTAGGGAAATTTGTCGCCCGCGTGGCGCAGTGGTTAGAGCGTCTGCTCTAGAGACGCGAAGTAAGGAGTTGCTCCTTAGTTCGAGATCACTGGGGAACGTGGAAACCGGTCCTTCGGATGAGACTGTATGAACCGAGGTCCCGGTTCCCCCCTGCTCAACGGCCCTAAGAGCCGAGTATAGGACGAAATTTGCAGCTCTCCACAGGCAAGTGGTGGCGTCTCCATATTAGTGAGAGATTCTCAAGAGGGACGTTAAACAATTCATCAATCAATTCAAGGGAAAATGTAAACATTTTAGAAAGGCGTTTTAAGTAAAACAAGCTAATTCAGAGAATCTGTGCCCACAGTTTAGGAAAAAAAAGAAGAGCATGCGCGGATGTAGATTGGAGGAGGGGAAGTTCCTCTTGATTGCGTAAATTCATCTGTAAAATCGAGTGATACCCATACAAAGTTGGGTATATAATTTTTGTTTGGACAGTGTTCATGTTGATGGTGAAAGGTTTCCCTCTGAGTGTGTCCGAGTTGGTGACCATCATGATAATGAATATCAGGACATAAGTGTCGATATTGATTCTGAAGAAGAAGAGAATGTTTCTTCTTGAATGAATTCAGTAAATGAAATATGTTTGTCATTCATAAAAAATGTATTACAAGTCTGTGCATTAGGTATGTCAAGTTTTCAGCAACCATGCTAATATGTACAAAAATTAAATGCATTTTCGCGTCTATTTCTATACATGTCCATTCATCACCGGTTTAACATACATTAATTTCATGCGCGGAAGAGATCTTGAAGGCCAAGAGGTCGGGGGGGGGGCGGAGGGGGATTCACAAGTCAGAAGTTTTCCGGACCTTTTTTCACGACTCTGATATTTTACGTTCAAGGAAAACACTAGAACAGTGGTCATTATAAAAAGGGAATAACAAAATAAATAGAAGTTATAAAGCAGTAAGGGGTGGAGGCCGGTCCTTAGGATGAGGCTGTGGTCCCGTGTTGCAGTAGGTACTGGTACGAAAAGGTCTCGTAGTTGTCCGTCAAGTGGTGGCGTCTTCATATGAGTGAAAAATATTTTTCGTGAGTGACGTTAACAATATACAATTAATCTAAAAACCAACAATATAACTCAATTTAAAAGCGAGATAACTAACAACGTCTTATCAGTTTGAGATTCATTTAGGCATATGAAATCATAATCTATGATGTATTCAATAAATTCTGAACAGTTAATCCTACAGGCTAAACCAGGAGCATTAAGAGAAACGATTTTAAGAGAGGATATATCACAGGTTCTGCGCCCAGCATCCTCAAATTCCTAGTAAACTAATTGTCCTGCCTGAATGAAATTTAATGGTGCAGGGTCTTTCACGGGCTCCTCCACTGGGGCGGAACCTCTTTCGGGCCGCTGTCCAGAATGTCATCTGGTTCATACAGTTGACTGTTGGCGTCAAGTTTATCTTTGACCATCTTAAATGTGTTTCCTTGATTGCGGAATTATCTCATCATAGGGTGTACAGCTTTTCTATGATCTTCAACAACAGATGGGAATTGTTGATGTTTTCCATAATATCCAACACAAGATCTGCATCTTTTAGGTCTTATGGCAATTGAGCAGTTAGGAGTCTTTTTCGTGCCAGCATATACTGTGACATGGGACCTCAGTTTACACTGTCTCATTCGAAGGACCAGTCTCCACAATCCACAATTGGACTAGAACCCGTGACGCTCTAACCACTGCGCTACGCGGGCGACGGGGAACGTTACAGAAGATAAGTATCTAGTTTAGTTGAAATAAGGTGGAGAAAAATTGTATTGCAGGACTATAATAAATGTTTTAACAAAATCATCGCAAGGGCTGGGTTCATTTAATCATTTTTCACAAAAATCAAAAGAACATATAGCATCTAGGTAAGGGGGATATATATATCATGGATACCTTATTAGGGGTGGTTAAGTTTTTAAAAATATTAAGTAAACAAAATATGTTGCAGCACTATAATTAAATTTTTAAACAATATCATCCGGGGTAGGGAGGGTCCATTTTAACAAATATTAAAGTGTAAAGCATCTTGATCTTTGGAAGAGGGGGGGGGGAGCGGAGGCATAACATGGATACCTACATATTGGGAAGTTTCCTTTGTATCTAACAGAAACATATCACGTATGCTCTAAGTTCAGTAATATACCTTCCTAGATATGTTATATATCTTTGCATCTAACAGTTGCCTGCAACATGCATAAAATCTGAGAATACTCGCGGAGACATTTTTTTCCTAATGAAAAAATGACAGTATACATGGAGAGGTCAATTGAACTTGTGAAATGTCTTGAGAGCTTGAAATTACGTGCACCTCAAGAATAGAGTCGGTATATTGTAAACAGCGAGGCACCTGTGGAAATTCGGACGTTTATCAAATTAATTCAATAACTCAACGTCCGAGATTACATGTTTAGTTCATACAAACTGTCTCAAGATACGCACAATAAATGAAAAGACGCAAACGCAAGGTAGAACCCGGATTTCCCACGCCGATTAAGCGGAAGTGAGTATTATGAAGTCGTACAGTCTATCGAAAAGACCCAAATTAGCGGAAGTGATTACTGTCAAAACATGTATACAAACTCATGTAAATCTCGTGCGCGTCTGTCTTTGTGCCTGACGCTAAGGAGGCCAGATGAAAATCTCGTGCGGCTGTCTTTGTGTTTGACGTCAGTGGTTGAGGACTATTGAAAATGGCATGGGTGTCCTCATGTAATTTAAATCTAATAGTCTACTTTTACAAAATCTAAATCTACCATTTTATTTCACAATGAAATGTAATTGTAAAGAATCACTGTCTAGTTAGTATAGTATCACAGTCCACTAGGCCGGTGTCCTGAAGCTCCTACAGAACATCAGTCCATAAAAGACCACTAATTCAGACAACATCCCCGGGAAACTGTTGAAAGAACGAGGAAATGAAATATCACCCATACTTACCACTATAATCAAAGTTTCGATACAGCAAAGACAGTTACCTGATCAATGGAAAGAGGCCCTCGATCATAACAGCATTATTTAAAAAAGGAGACAGAGGAAAGGCTTCAAATTACAGACCAGTCTCCCTAATATCTATTTTGTTGCAAGTTAATGGAACATATATTACACAGCAATATCATAGACGCTTGTGTCAAAGATATTTTTAGATAATGTATTAATAGACGAGGAAATTCGAACTATATTCGTATCATTTTCTTTCAGTGCATAGTGTTAATCTTTAGTTTATTGTAAACCTTTCTGCTTCATAAACACTAGAATGTCACGGAAATTTGATTTTACGCACGCTTCAAAAATGACATAACTCACTGTATGTTAAAAGAACAAGGCTTGCAACTTCATTTGCCCCTTTCCGTGCCCCCGTCTCGATATTTTTCTTTTAATACTTACATACACCGCTTACCAGCTGAATTACGAACCCCCATCTCTCCAAATAATCCTTATATAATGATATAAATCCTCAGGTATAAACTTTTCATCCATCTTATATTTATAAATAATTATTTTCTCTCCAATTTCACTCGTTTAATCCTGTAATCACGGAAGTCCCCGAATTCCAATCCGAAACCAAACACGGGCGGACAAAAATTAATTGACAGCTCTAAAAATCGCAATGATCAGAGTATATGCCGATTTAAAATGTCTAAAACTTCTTACACGACAATACACAAGAAGGTGGTTTGTGATTCAAAGGAAGAAGAGTATGATAGGAACGTCAGCGATAGTGGGAAACGTGATATAATTTATGCAAAACGGGCCTCGCCATTTTATGCATATTATCCCACGTTTCCCACTATCGTTGATGCCCTGACATACTATACAAACTAGACAGTGATTCCCTAATTGTAGGAGTAGCGTTTTTAATTTCACAGAAATTTCTTTTTTTTAGTTATAATGTTATGCCGTTAATCGAAATCAAACATCGACGAAATTATAATATCATATATGTATCTTAGTGTAGTCTGCTTGCTTGCAAAGTTACAGTTGTATATTGAAATTATACCTAAACTGGGGGAGGGGAAGAGTTTGTGGAAATTTTTTACAGACAGACCTTACCACTACAACGGCTCTTCTGGCTTCTACCTAGTTGCGCTTAAGGATATCCGATACTCAGCCAGGAAGGATAAATCCAAAAATTAATATTTAATTTTAAAGCATCAATTTGAGGCTTGAAAATTTAAACTTTTCATGCAACAATTTTCATCCTATTTATCTTTATATGATTCAAGGTTTATGGAAGTCTTAGAAAAGGTCTTATAAAAAAGTTGACATTTGTACCCCATAAAAGGAAAAAAATAAATACAGTTTTAGGGAAGTAAGATTTTCTTGAATCGAACCTTAGATACCAATGCTTATTAGCATGATAAGAAATTAAAAGTGATTTGTGATGTCTTGCAATGATAGCAAAAGCCTTTTACGCTATGTATCATATAATACATGAAGGAAATAGAAGACATAGTGTACCAAATAAGTATAAATATCATAATTTCTCTGAATGCCTGGATACCTATTGTTTTTTAACCAAAAATATATTTGTTGATCAACTTGCAATTAGAAAATGCATAGCTGATGTTCCTATTCGCTTTTTCTGAATATATATTTGAGATTTGACAATTATCCCTATATGATATGATTACCTTTAAATTTTAACTTTAAAGAAATACTGTGGATAAATTTACATTATTTTGTGGATTCAAAGATATTTTTATGAGTATTTTCGATTACTTAACTGCTAATTTTATGAACCTGAGGATCGGACTACATTAAAATTTAATCATATGCACGTAGAACCCTACTCTCCTACAACCTTCCCAACCTTCAACTGATGGTTCGTACAATAAGCTGAAGTACAAGTTGATTATCATTAAGTTAATTATCTCAGTGATTTTAAATACGATGTGAAATGCACAATTGGCATACCTTGCATTTTATGCAGACACAGCTAAATAGATACGGATCAGTATGATTCCCTCCTATAAACAAGAGGCCCACGGGCCTTATAGGTCACCTGAGTAACATGTAACAACTTTCCAACAACTGATTTTGGTACGACTATTCTAAACCAAAGGCCTTGAAATTCACAATTTAGAAAGAGGCACCGTTGTTTATTAAGCATGCTTACTTTGGTTACTTAATACCCACAGGTAGATCAAAGCAACAAAGAGAAAATGTATTCCACTTTATAACCAACAGATGTGCACACCAACCCAGAGGAACCACTGACCCTGGGGCCACATATTTCAAAAATTTTGGAAATTTTATCATAAATTTCATTTCATCATAAATGGGTGATTAAAACCAAAGAGCAGATTTCAAAGTATTACTTTATTTTCAGACTATGACCCGCCCCCCGTACAGTACCCCTAACCCATGGGCCCTGAAATTAATCATTTTGGAAGAGGTACCTTCCTTCATCATTAATATGTACTTAGATGATTGGCATTATACCTAGGAGCAAAGGAAAAAAAATCCAAAGATTTCATGCATTTTCATAATGTAATCATTGTAGAGCCCCACCCTAACCCCAGAACCCATGGGCCGTGAAATTCACAAATTGGAAGAAGCAGCCTTATTCAGTATAACCATGTACTTGGTTAGTTTATTTCATACCCAGGAGCAGAGAAGATTTTAAAAGAATTAATGCATTTTCACTATATAAACAATAGAGCCCCGCCCTAACACCAGAACCCCTGACCAAGGGGCCATGAAATTCACAATTTTTGGAAGAAGCAGCCTTATTCAATACTGTACAGTATAACCATGTACTTGGTTAGTTTACTAAGTATTTCATACCCAAGAGCTGAGAATATTTTAAAAGAATTAATGCATTTTCACTATATAAACAATAGAGCCCCGCCCTAACACTAGAAGCCCTGACTTATGGGCTATAAACACAATTTAAGAAGAGCATTCTCGCTCATTATAACTATGTATTTAGTTTGTTTGTTTAATACCCAAGAGCAGAGAAGAAGATTTTCAAGGAATTAATGCATTTTCACTATATTACCAATTGAGCCCCGCCCTAACACCAGAATCCCTGACCTAGGGGCCATGAAATTCACAAATTGAGAATAAGCATCCTTCCTTATCATATCTGTGTACATAGTTCATTGGTTAAATGCCCAAGAAGAGAGGAGAAGATTTTTCAAGAATTTATGCATTTTCACTATATAATCAATAGAGCCCCGCCCTAACACCAGAACCCCTGAACCAGGGGCCATGAAATTCACAATTTTAGAAGAGGCAACCTTATTCAATATAACCATGTACAGGGTTAGTTTATTTCATACCAAGGAGCAGAGAAAATTTTTTTAGGTCACCTGGGTAAACTCAGGTGACTTATTGCTATCTATTTTTGTCTGTCGTCGTACGTCGTTCGTCGGTCGTAAGCTTTTGAACATATTTAGCTTCTTCTGTGGAACCACTTAACCAATCTTAACCAAATTTGGTATACAGAATCTATGGGTGAAGGGGAACAAAAATTGTTAATTTCATGGTCCCTGCCCCCCTGGGGCCTGAGGGGTGTGGCCAAAACCACTAAAATTAATGCAATCTTTAAAAATCTTTACTCCTGAACATCAAGCAGTCAAATTGTTTGCATGATTGTAATCAGCATTGAGTCCTTTACCAAAATTGTGAAATTCATGGCCCTGGGGTCAGGGGGCAGTCTTCACGACAATTTTTTTTCCAGCACATGCCCTTCGGGCATGTAGACCCATCATTTTAACCCAGCCCGTTCAAATTTTTACATGCCCAACTCAAAATTCTTATATTTACCGGTGCATGTATGGTGCAACCAAAATAAATAAAGGTTTTATATCAATTTTTGTATTAGGGACAATGTTTCAAATTCTTTCCAGCTCCCTCTCAATTTCAAGCTCTGTCATCTCCATATCGCTTTCTTCACTTTCTGTTTCACTTTCCTCTAAATCTGTCTCTGCATCTGCCTCTGCATTTACATCTTCTGTCAAGCTGTTTACCTGTAAGATCATATTGACACAAGAATAAGCAATACATAGATGAAGATATTTTATATTAATGTTTCACTGCAATTGTCAATGACACACTTGCCATTTAATGAATTTTCAGATACCTTATTCAAAACAGATTCAGATTCTGTGTTTGCCTGTGCCGTTGTGACAGTCACTGACTGTACAGAATCTTCATCCACTACCTCCATAATGTCAACCTATTAAATAATTGTATTTCAAACCTTTTGATCTATTGATTAACAAATGTTTGTTTTTAATGCAGAGAAATGTTGTAGGAGTACTTACCTCATTTTCAGCAGTTAAGGGTTGTGTCACAATACTTGTTGATTTTGTGGAAATTTGTGCTGAACTGCTAGTTTTCTTTAAGTTATTGATCAGTCGTCTCTTCTGACCAGAAGGATTTTTCTGAAAGAAAAAGTTCCGTGAAAAAATTTGAAATGCAAGTAGCTACAACAGAAATCATATAACATTAACAACTCTACCAAAAAACTACTTACCATCCAGTGTTTAATTGTTTGGTCTGGGTCGAAGTTCTCTACACTCTCAGATTGTATCTGAATCATGAGGAGGTCATTTAGAGTGCTGGCCTTCATCCTTCCCCTCCGTTTTCCTTTGCAGAGCTTCATGGCCGAGAAGGTGCACTCATTCACAGATGTTGGTGGAAGACAAAGGATTATGTCAATGAGCTTAAAGATGTTTTCCAGCCCATGATTAGAGAATCTTACCATTACTTCCTTCCATGAGAGCAAAGGAATTCCTCTGTCATACCTTGAGAAAATATTATTGAAATAAGCTGTAGTTCTGTGAATTTGTAATTTTATAGCAAACTTCACCTTAAATCAATAGAATGCATACTTTTCATATATAACAGCTTTTAATAGTGCCCATTCTTGAAGCAAATCCTCCTCACTACATTCATAAGCATGGAATTGGTCGGCCAGGAATTTAACTTCCTTATTTCCAAATTCTATAAAGAAATCATAAACATTTTATTTTATCTTATTAATAAATTAAAATATAATTACAGGAATATAATAATTTCAATTGTTTTCAGTTTACAATGAAATTAATTTCAAAATGAATTAAGTAATTTATAAATCACACCTTATTAAGTGCTATGTTATTATGTGCTGTGTCAGGAATTAATCCAAATAAAAACAAGCAAACTGCAAACAAATTTGAAAACAAAATCTGTAAAAAACAAACAAACTGAAAGTGTCTGAAAAATAAATTATAAAAAATAAACATTAATAATAAGTAACCAGGTATGTTCTCTTATCCCTTTTCTGGCCAGTTAATGAAAGATGCAAGGACAGTGGGTTCCACAATATCTGTGGCTGGAAATCTCTTTTCCAAAGATGATTTCAAACTGGTGACAAAATTTTGTACTCTTGCATTTGGTTTCCCACCTTGAAAACTCAAAGTTGTCCCTTGATATGATTCGCTTTCAATAATTTCTTTCACTGACAAAACATCTCTACAAATTAAATGATCTTACCATATTGTCTTGTTTCAAATTAATAATCAACTTTCACTCTCATTAATTGAATACAAAGCATGTGTGTACTTACACAGATTCCATATGAGTAAGTACAGTTTTTGTAACACCAAGTCTGTGAAATCCATCTGCAAAAGACATAGCCCTTGAGTTTGCAGAAACAAGGACAGCTTCATCAAGTGGTTTATGATTTCCTAGTCAAATTTATTACAACATATTTTATTTTTAAATAATGAATTCTCATTACCTACATGATCGTCATTTTGTGAATGCGATATTTGTAATTGTTTTACCTTCAATTTTAAGATGTATGCAATGACATGACCATCACTGATCAGGCGAGCATATCCCTCTGCCTTTGCATTATTATGACTACTGGTTTCAAGTTGTTGTCGAATAGCTTTGTATCCTGAATGATTTTAGTTTCTGTGACTTTCGATGACTAAACTATTATAATAAATTTGACTATTATTTATAAAATAATTAAAATATATATATTTGCATGAATTTACCCTTTATGAGTACTGTGATGGCCCTGTATGTGTGTGGCAACCACCTCGTTCCTCCTACCCTCGTAGGCAAAACCTGTTTCATTTCTAACGAGGCAAAACTTCGCTGGAGGGCCTTCTTTTGTGTTGGACTTTTGTGGTAAAGGTAAAATAGTCCTATAAGTAATGTCATGCATTTAGTATACAGACTTGGTTGGCACGATTTTATTGCATCTTTGAAACTCAATTCAAGACGATGGGCTAGACAATGCACAACAACTAAATGGGGCCTTGTCTCCTTCAGCAGTGCACCAAGTCCTGATTTACAGCCTATAAAAAATAATAACACCATTTACTTTTCATTTTACTTTAATTAAAAGTCATGATCATGGAAAACAAATAAGGCAATACTTATTACATTTATCATGTAATGTTGCGCATCAGTTTTAAAATTACTAATAGGTATGACATACCTTGCATGTTAGATGCCCCGTCTGCACAAAAACCAATAAGCTTGTCTTTGAACACATCATGAATCTCAAGGCTTTGGAAAGTTTCCTGGAACATCAGATGTAGATCACTTGCTGAAGTGGAGTTGGGACTCCCAATGTGCAAATACATATCTTCAACGACCCCTTTGTTACAAATTCTCACATAAATGTTTTCTAACTCATCCCCTGTAAAGTCAGTCACTCCATCACATGTAAGGGAAAAAAACAAACTGTGACGTAACTTTTCACATACTTCTGATCTTGTAACTGCGGCAGTGTGGTGTATCATTGTAGCTGCAGACTTGTCATTGAGGTACTGTTCTCCTACATCAAGACCCTTCAATTTGTCCAACTGACAAATAAATGTGTAGTCCAAAAAACTTTTGTTGTGCTTCGCTATAGCATGGGCCGTTCTAAATTTTATAGCCATTTTGTCATAATCGGCTTTTTTAAGTTGCAGTAGACATTTTGATGCCAAACTTTCTGAGTGAGTTTTTAAAGAGTACTTTGATGTAAAGTGTTTGTGCATTGATTCCTCGTGGTCTTTTACAGCGTCGATTCGGAAATGATTAGAGCCTGATGTAAACTTACTTTGTACACCTTTTTTACACCATGCACAAGACATCAGATTGTTTTCCGAGTCATACACCAGCCATGGCCTGTCTTTCTGCCATTGGTGCTGAAACTTTCTCACACGTTTTTGTTCATAATTCACTTTAGAGTCACTTGCTGGTCGTTTGACCGGTTTAGCTGATTTCAAAAATGGTATCATGACCTAGCCTTTCCAGATAACGCCATCTTTGCCAAGAACGATAACTCTAATCTATTGCAGAACTTGTTCAGAGTCGGCCATGTTGACTTCATATGGCTCGGAGTAAGTAAGTATTTTTTGTTATTAATTATATAAGATAAGATAGGACCTTGACATAACAAAAATTGAGTAATGCTGGTAAGTTTTGAGTATAAATCATCTTTTATACAGTGTTTTGTTTTTGGAAAATCGCGTAAAGCACGAATAATGGTATTTTATTATGTACACGGGCGTAATGAAAATATGAATAAATTTTTTTTTTGGAGGATAATGATAGGGTACGCTCAAGTTTCACCCATTTTCGTAAGCGGTAGACATACTGCTACAATATGTACGATTACTGAAATTTTGGAAGCTATGGCTTTCTCTTGCTGATTTTTTAAAGATTAATGCCTCAGTAATGTGACATGGAAAATTGATATTATAATGGCAACACGAGGGCACACTCATAGTTTCCTTCAATAATTAATTGATATATGTAAATTTAAGATATTAAAATATATATTTACGAAAAATCAAGTTAGAGTTTAATTTATTCAATTACTTTTATGCCTCCCAATAGTTTCAACCATTCTAATAATTGAGTTACCTCCCTTTCATCATAGTCTTTTTCAATATATCATAGGAAAAAAGTGATTTATATATCTTTTTGCAGATAAATTTCAACAGTTATATTGGGATGCTTTATGAGGTGTAAATAAACTTTCCCGGATAATCAAGGTAAATAGAATTTCATTAAATGTCATTGCTTCCATACAAGTACATGTATTTGCAACAATAAGCATTTTGTTCTTCCAGATTTCACTGATTACCTAGCCAGAGACTGTGTGTAAATATTCTTTCGCTTGTTTGTTTATTCCTGTACATACCCCTTGTTGGAAAACTCAAGGGTAATTTCTTTACAATATTTATAATAACACTTATAAAGTTGGCCACATATAAAATGTAAGAATTTATTGCAATTCTTTGAAATTATTAATGACATTTTTTTAAAATAATAAATAATTAAATATATATATTATGAATTTTATTTTCAGATTCATCTTTGGTTTTTCTTCATTGAGGATTTTTCCTAAAGACATTGAAAAAAAAAAAGAAAAGAAAAGAAAAAAGACAAAAAAAAAAGATTTATTCAGTTGAGCTTTTAAGGTATGTATTTATTAAATAATACAGAGGGATCACTTATTATGGAACTTGTCCATCTGTCAGTCTGAAATAAAAATAATACCAATGCAGGCGACGCTATCAGTATGAATTATATATGTGTGTGATGTGTGTGCATCGTCTAGTGTTTGTCTCGTTTTACTAACATGCAATATCATCATTTCTTTCAAAACAGCCAACATAGTATATGTGTATATAGGGTAAATATATTTGTTAAAACTAACTTATCATAACCAAAATGTCCCTAACCAACAAATTAGTGGTCGAAATATATGAAAGATGCAAAGGGAACATCAATTCAATTCAGAGTGATATATGCAGAGTTGTAGGTAAAAGTCGGGAAGAAATTGACAAGAAATCACTTTATGTTAAAATTAAAAGAACTAAAGCAAAGATTCAACAGCTTAAAGGGAAAAAAAATTGTGAATGTGAACATTTTTTGAGAAGTACATTTAGTGTACCAGTGAAAGTGACTTCTAGAGCTGAACCACCCTCATTGCCACCACCACAACCAGCACCAGCACCAATAGACCAGGGTATTCAGATTATTCAATTACAGAAGAAAGTGTTGCTATTGAAAGATCAGCTAAAGAAAATTAAAAGTAGGAGATATGAACAAGCCATACAAAGGAAAGACAGAATTATTAAAGATCTGCGATCAAAATTACATGTATCAAGGAAAATGAAAAAAGAAGAGAAGATAGACAGAAAAAAAGACAAAGAAGTATGTGTACCGGTAGATAAAATACTTAGAGACAAAAGTGTTCAGTGCAACTCATTAAATGGTATTTTAAATGATTTAGAAAAAGAACTTGATATTTTACGTTGTGAAAAAGAGGAAGAACAGGAAGGGTGTGACACAGTTAAAGTTTTAGATTTTAGGGAAAATACCAGAGGTAGACCATTTGATCATAGGATTAGGGAACTTATATATTTTTTTAGATCTCATAACATTGGTATCGAACATGTCGAACCAGTAGTTAATGCTGTTTTATCTTTAGTGAATTTTAAAGTGAAAGAACTGCCATCTAAGAGTACTAATGCAATTTTTAGCAATGAAATGGGTATTTTATGTAAAAAACAGTTAAAAGAAAAATTTTTAAATACAGAAAATTTAACTATGCATAGAGATGCTACCACAAAAAAAGGGAGACATTTTTATGGTGTGAAAATAGCCACAAATAATAATATTTTTACTGCTGGTTTAAAAGAAGTAAGTGACGGCAAGGCTGACACTTACGTCCAAACTACTTTAAATATTTTAAATGAAATAACTGATGGTCAGTCTTGTGACATTTTAAATAAAATTTCCAGTTTTATGACAGACCGTAGTGTTACGGAAGAGAAAGTTAACGGTATTTTAATGAAAAAATGCAGGGATGATTTTAATTGTGACAAGGACTTTTATTCTTTTAAATGCTCTGTACATGCTCTTTTACAGTTTTCAGATCAGTGTTTGAAAGAAGTTTTAAATTTTGAAAAAGATGTAAATGTTTCTTTTAACAATGTATCTTGTAGAAGTAATGAATCTTACACCTTTTATCTCATTTCATGTGTATCAAAACTTTTTTTTAAAGATGGAACAGGTGATCCCTTTTTAACAGCAACCTATGTAAAAGAACAAGGTTTTGACAAAGTACCTGTGGTGAAAGTCAAAGGGAATAGATTTAATGTTTTGTTTTATAATGCTGTAGGAATTTTTGGTATGAGAAAGCATATTTTACAGTATTTGTTATCCACAAAAAGTTCTTTGAATTCTTGTACTGATTTTATCGAGTGTGGCTTACAAAACAATCATATTTTATGTATTTTAAGAGCACTTGGTATTATATGCAATTCATTTTCTGAACCTTATTGGTCCAAGGCAGAAGAGCTACCCACTGCTTTGTCTATGGGTAGCGTGTACAGAAGAGTTGTTCAATTTTTAGATCTGTGTATACAGGAACCTTTTTTACTTTTATCAAGAAAAATTTCTCTGTTTTATGGTCCTTTTCTTCCAACTGATGAATTTGAGGAGGTTTTATATGATGATTTTTACAATGATGTAACATGTTCGATTTTGAAAAAGTTTTGTGTATCTTTAAAAACCAAGTCATTGTCACTGTTTAGTCCTTTTATTGAAGAAACTGGAAAATATTTTAATCCATCTGAAGATGTTGTAAATAAATGTAATAGTTGTGGCACAAATAATATTTCTGTAGAAAGACTAATGGGCAGGTTGGACAAAAAAATGATGGATACGCCAACATCTAGTGTTTTTAGTGTAGAGAACCATATTTTATTTAGTGAAAATAAGACAAGTGAGTGGTTAAAGGAAAAGACAGTGTCAGAGAAGAAAGAGCTTTTAGGAAATATTAGGAAGGAAGGGAGGGAAGTTTTATGTAAGAATAAGTTGGGAAAAAAATTGTTATTTCAAAATCATCTGAAAATTATAAGAGAAAGACAAGAAAATGTAAAAGCAATGAAAGAAAGAAAAGAGAAAAAATTGACAAAAGCAGTAGATTCGATATCAGACGATGGATTATGGGACACGGAAAGCAAGGTTGACAACAGTTTACAACATATAAAGAAGAAAAACGATAAAATTACAGCGGTGAAGAAGCAGTTGAACTTATACAAAACAATATTTCCTCTAGAAAAACAACATAAAGGATTGACAAAATTCTCAGAAAAAAGGAAAACTTTTTACGATTGAAAAATTAATTGAAAACTTGAAAACCATCATAAAGCTAAAGAGGGAAAGGACCCAACGGGAAGTGATTCCATCTACACTAGTTAGGAAAAAAATCATTCATACCTGGACAAACGATGAATACGAAAATGTCGAATGGAATGGTGAAATTGTTGGTTATGAGAATGGAATATTCAAAGTAATTTATGATTACTTCAGTATTAAGCATTTTAATATGAAGTTTACACTAAACTCTTTTTAAAGTGGTATAGTGTGTTTGCATGTAAGTAAATCACACAATGAAAATTTTGTTAATCACTGACAGTGTTTTCCCTTTATTTTAAAGTAATGGGTTAAAGATGAGTTGTTACAGGCTAAGGCTATGTTAACCTTACAACAAAGTTTGATTTGCAGGCAGCATTTTTATCAGTCAAAGCGGTCAATTTGGCTGACTGCTGGTTCTTAGGGAAAACACTGCACTGTAACAATTTCACATCCCCAAACCTTTATAAGATATGTATTGAGTTCATAAATGATAGTTTTGTTTACTGTGTCAAGTTATTTTAGTTTTTCTTCATGAATTATTTATATTTCTAAGACAATATTCAATTTAATTCAATCAAAAAAGGAAAAGGAAGAATGCATATCTTAAATATAATTTTTCATTTGACTTGACTTTGTAAACATTACAAGACCTTGAGTGAATGAATTTTAGTATACCTGATTTACTGATTACTAGGGCCATATTTTAAAAATATATATATATTTAATTGATGAGGGAAATACAAAAAAAAATGTAAAGTTTTTAGTCAGTAAGCCTGTAGAGGGCAAATAGCAAATTTTTTTTTTTAATATATGGCATAGTATGAAATAATTTTCTTCCTATCACCTACATTATTTTCTCTAAAATACTTTTAACTTATTGAATGTGTTTTAAAAAGGGGTATGGACTATGGAGTGATAAACAGTACTTAAACATTTGGTACACTTTATTTGAGAAGTAAATTAAAAAATCATTTTGTGTATAGAATTTTAAATTGAAAATAAGTAACACATTTTTATTCTTGTATTGTTTCAAACTCCACATAGGTAAAATTTCTTCTTATTTCAAACTATTCCTTTCAAAACCCATCACAATTCGTTACAATGAAGTATAACATTCCAGTGGTGTGAGGTGGTTAAAATTTTAGCAATATGGTATACTTTAAATATTTAAGAAATTAAAGCATTTTATCTTTAAGTAAATTATATATGTATGTCTTGTATTTGTAATGTCTTACTTTGTGTTACATGTCTGTGTCTTTAAGTAAAGTAGATTTTAATATATTTTGCCTCATTATGAACATAACTGACTTATACAAATATATTACAACAGGTGCAGTATTGGCTGGATGGTTGTGAGAAGGACGATGATGTTTATGAATTAACAGAACAGGAATTTTATACAGATTTGAAGGACGGAAATTTGTTTATCCTTAGTAAGTGCATTTTACATTTCCTATTTCAATACACTGCTTTTTGGGGGGATGTAATTTATTACTGGGATTAAAATTGTCCTAATATTTCATTATAACTATGTAACCTAAGAATATTTAGTTATTAAAATGAGTATTTATTTAATTTTCAGACAGTACACAGTTGGATCATTGCTACACAAATTCTTGAAAAAGACTATAAGGTTTATTGATTTTTTAGAGTTATCTTTCATAAAAATGAATTGTCTTTCTTTGAAATTACAGTCTTATATTTGTAATTGGATTACCTCCCTCTTTGAACAACTGTTTCATTAAAAGAATAAAATGTAGTTTTCAATTATTTATAATTTCTTCTTTCTCACTATGAATATATCAAAATTCAATGCAGTCTTAAGTAATATTAGTAGAAAGATATTTGAAAATGTTAAATATTGTTTTTTTTTTACAGGTTTTACAATTTTATGTGGAAAGGCTGCAGGTGTCATAACAGTATTACACTTTGGTTCACGTCAAATCATGGCTGACGAAAAATAATCCCGGAATCTTCCCTTCCGATTCGGACATTTTGATACGAGACTGGAGCTGAATTTTTTTATGAGATGAAAAACAACATGTAAACTTCCTGTATTGACCAGATTTATTAAAATTTAGGGCGTGCTGATTTTTCTATATACTGTCAAGAGTGGGGAGTGATTAGGCCCTGGACTAGATTTTCAAGCACCTGCTCGACTTCGACCGAAATAAACTTGCGTGCCTTGCTGGATGGCTATGTATTTTTTGGTACTAAAATCTTTATAAAGAATGGTTTTACAAGATCTGAAAAGGAAACTTCTCAGAAGTTTGTTTTGAATTAGTTACATCTACTCAAACTTGCGCATTTTTGGTAAGAATATATAGCAGAAATTAATACTGTTGTGACACCTGCAGTAAAACCGAATTTTGTACTTAGAAATATTGTAGTCTAAGAATTAAGGTTTTATTTTGTGAGTTTAGACGGAAAATGAGAAATAATGGCATTTTTCGGCCGTCATTGCTGTTCGTTCATGTTTAATGGAGCATAGAAAATTAGTCCAGATTTCCTCCAAAATAAATTATGTTGGCCACACCACGGCCTGATTTGGATGTATCGGGTTGAGAGAAATGCATGAAATTTAGAGGACAGCTTAAAAAATACCTTGCCATCACACTCGTTAACATTATTTACTCATAGTTAATTTTAAAATCTATAAATTAAAAAAATTTAGACCACACTCGGAGCAAAATAAAAATTTTGAATATGTGTAAATTTCGGTTTATTTGGAACACATTAGTAACAGATAAAGAAATCCGGTCGGAAAAAATAATTATTGAGGCAAATCAATCGTAATTAAGCAGAAAACACTTTAATATTTCAATAATATTTATTTTTTCGATGCCCATTTTAACCCCACCCCCCAACCTTATGACAAAAACTATTTCTTTCGCCCTATTATAAAATGCAAACTTATTTCGAACAATTTTTCATCCTCATGTGAATCAGTATGCATCCATTAAAAAATTAAAACGAAAAAACAGCACAAGTTTAACGCGCAAGATCATTACATACAGTTCAACTTGTGCCATATTTTTAGAAATCCGTGTTCACCGCGAAGCCCCCTGTCACAGAGTTTTGCCCGTAATTTTCCTATCTTGGGACGGATTTTTATGAAACTTGGTAAATACATTAGATAATCATCATAGATCGGGAAAATAGCAATATAACGGCAAGGAAAAAATTTAAGTTTAATTGCAGGTGTCATAACAGTATTACACTTTGGTTCACGTCAAATCATGGCTGACGAAAAATAATCCCGGAATCTTCCCTTCCGATTCGGACATTTTGATACGAGACTGGAGCTGAATTTTTTTATGAGATGAAAAACAACATGTAAACTTCCTGTATTGACCAGATTTATTAAAATTTAGGGCGTGCTGATTTTTCTATATACTGTCAAGAGTGGGGAGTGATTAGGCCCTGGACTAGATTTTCAAGCACCTGCTCGACTTCGACCGAAATAAACTTGCGTGCCTTGCTGGATGGCTATGTATTTTTTGGTACTAAAATCTTTATAAAGAATGGTTTTACAAGATCTGAAAAGGAAACTTCTCAGAAGTTTGTTTTGAATTAGTTACATCTACTCAAACTTGCGCATTTTTGGTAAGAATATATAGCAGAAATTAATACTGTTGTGACACCTGCATGACCGCCCAATCATGACTACACGTGGCATCGATGTACGTCTCGTAGTTAAGCAAACATATATACAACAGGTTTAAGTAAACACTTCAATGATTACGATTGACGCTTATTTGACAAGTCGTACCGAGAATGTAGACTGCACAAAGCAATTTACGCGAATACACTTGGGTACGATGGAAAAACTGGCAAGTAAACATTGTACGTTGACAGAAAATTTACACATGCCCTCCGGGCATGTTATTTGGCAAGTTTTACATGCCCTCCTGCAAATTCACCAGGCCCCGGGCATCGGACTCCCGGGTTATTTCGAAGACTGGGGGGTTCTAGTGCTGGGGCGGGGCTAACTAGATTATATAGTGAAAATGCATAAATTCTTTGAAAATCTTCTCTGCTTCTGGGCATTGAATAAACTAAATAAGTACATAGTTATGTTGAATAAAGCTGCCTCTTCCAAAATTGTGAATTTCATGGCCCAGGGTCAGGGGTTCTTAGGTGCTAGGGTAGGGCTATATGGATTATATAGTGAAAATGCATTATTTCTTTGAAAATCTTCTTTGCTCCTGGGTATTTAATAACCAAACCGAATACATAGTTATGTTGAATAAAGCTGCCTCTTTAAAAATTGTGAATTTCATGGCCCTGGGTTAGGGGTTCTGATGTTTAAGGGCGGGGCTCTATTAACGATATAGTGAAAATGCAAAATTCTTTGAAAATCTTCTCCGCTCCTTGGTATTAAACAAACTAACCAAGTTCATAGTTATGTTAAATAAGAGTGTCTCTTCCAAAATTGTGAATTTCATGGCCCCTGGGTTGGGGGTTCTGGTGTTAGGGTGGAGCTTTATTGATCATAAAGTGAAAATACATTAATTCTTTAAAAGTCTTCTTAAATGAACTATAAAACAAGTACATAGTTATGTTGAATAAGAGTTTCTCTTCCAAATTTGTGAATTTCATGGCCTATGGGTCAGGGGTTCTGGTGTTAGGGCGGGGCTCTATTAGTAATATGGTGAAAATACATCAATTTTTTTAAAAATCTTCTTCTTTGCTCCTGAGTATAATCCAATGAACTGTGTACATAGTTATGATGAAGAAGGATGCCTCTTCTAAATTCATGAATTTCAGGGCCCCAGGATCAGGAGTTTCGGTGTTAAGACAGGGCTCTAATGAATATACATGTATAGTGAAAATTCATCAATTCTTCGAAAATCTTTTCCTTTGCTGATGGGTATTATGCCAATGTTCTAAGTAGATATTAATGATGATGAAAGGGGCCTCTTCCAAAATGGTTAATTTCAGGGCCCCTGGGTCAGGGTAATTGGAGTGGGGGTTACATAGTCTGATATTAAATTAATGCTTTGATATCTGCTTTTTAGTATTAAACAACCATTTATGATGATATAAAATTCATGATAAAATTTCCAGAATTTTGAAATATGAGCCCCCAGGTTCAGTGGTCCTGTAGGGTGGGGTGCACAACTGGTTATAAAGTGGAAATGCATTTTCTCTGCAGTCCATGTAATATACAATACGTAAGTAACCAAAGTAAGCAAGCTAAGTGTATAGTTATGATAAGCAATAGTGCCTCTTTCAAAATTTTGAATTTCACGGCCTTTGATTTAAAACACGAACGAATTCAATTGTTGGAAAGTTGTAACATGATAATCAGGTGACCTATAAGGCCCGTAGGCCTCTTGTTGAAGAATTAATGCATTTTCACTATTTAAACAATAGAGCCCCGCCCTAACACCAGAAGCCCTGACCCATGGGCTATAAATTTTACAATTTTAGAAGAGCATCCTCGCTCATTATAACTATGTACTTAGTTTGTTTGTTGAATACCCAGGAGCAGAGAAGAATATTTTCAAAGAATTAATGCATTTTCACTATATAACCAATTGTTGTTAAACAGTTGCAGAGACGAAGCTGAAAATGTTCAAATGTTAACGCACGACGACGGACAAAAATGGATAGCAATTGGTCACCTGAGTTTACCCAGGTGACCTAAAAATAAACTGACGTTGAATTGTCATTCTAATCAATTATCATCTTATTTAATTATAATTCCTTAGCCCATCTGTCGTCGAGTAAAACGCATGTGGGGATTATATTTCTATACAAATGATCGATATTGTGTACACTACTCTGAAAAACTGTGAAATTATATACTAAAGTTTCTCTTTATCACGTCATCTGGTGCTCAGGAACAAACAAGTAAATTTGTTGATCTCCTGACACAATGTTCCAGAGCCAAATCCTACTTTTCTTCGTGCACTTGACGACTCAGATTTATGTTTACATAATCAAGATTTTACCTATGCTTACGTTTATAGATAATTTCTTTTTTACTATATTGAGATTATGTTTCATCATAGGAAAGGGCTTTTGGACCCAACGCCTCAGGTTTGGCTTTTCATCGATCACTGCTTGTGCACTTAAGTCAACGATATGAATTATGTACCATTGTATTTAATTATTGATATGAAATAATGGACAAAAATCATCCATTTTGAGATTTATAAATATATATGAGAGATTTTGCTTTTGAAAAAGGAAACCCACACACATTAAGCTAATGGTGGCAAAAAGCGCATTTTAATAGCAGGAAATTTTTTTTTAACAATTACATGTGTATAGATTTTTTTCTTCTGAAATTAAAACACCTAAGTGCTGATGTAAGTGATTGGCATCTGATATTTCATGACAAGAGAATTATATCTCTGCTATCTTATTTCAAAAACAACAGGGAAGTAATGACAATCTAAGTGTTAGTTTACAGATGCCGCCACACAACTAAAAAGAAAATGACTTCAAATTGTTTACATGTGAAAAGCTTGAAATAAATTACATTATTATCTGAATTAAAACTAATTATAGGCCTTTTTCTTTAATAATTTGAACATGGGCTCTTTTTAAAATAGCCTTAATTGTTAACAAGCATCTTTTATTCATTTGGATAATTTTATTCAAAATCAATTATAATACCTGTCTTCGGTTTTGAAGATAAGTTCAGCTATTTGAAGTTAGATACAAATATTAAAACATTTTAGCTATCGTTTCATACTTACAGAATTTTGTTTGCATGAAAATTCAAGTCTTTATTTTATTGTTTGTTTGTCTACGGTCCCTTTGAGTATTTTCACTCATAATAAGATCAACAATTTGCTTGCTGCCAATTTAGAACTGTGTCCGGTGGCATTATGCAGCATATTGAGAGGTCTTTCTCGAAGCAGAACCTACTGCGACATGGTAGTCGTTCTATAAGTCCCATCCGATGGACCGGTCTTCATGTCATAATATACATTTGTGGTATCTTTCCATTATATAAACATACAGAGAGAAAAAATCTTCAATTCTGTTTGAAGTTTGTCAGAGGTCAATACATGGCCGAATCACAAGGCGCAATAATATCTACCGTTAGTTAGAAATATAAAATGACTTGCTTTTCATGTATAAAACTTAAAAAAAATAAGCAAGTAAAATAATATTATTGTTTTATTTTCAACGTAAACAAGTACTTCATACATTTTTTGACGATCGATTTAACCTGTGTACATAGATAATATATCGATAGAGGCTAAACTTTGTTTACGGGTTATCACTTTTGTCAGCTGCACAGTGAGTCCCTAACGTTTATCCATATTTTTGGTAGACTTTAAGTTAAATCTTCGTGATTTAGGCTAAAACTATATTTTTTCATTAAAATGTACTCACGATAAATATGTAAATCTGTTGGAAAATATCAAAGCATTGCAATCACGCCACGAACAGCTAAGAAACCTGTCGTACTTCAGTGTTATAGCTGTCGCCAGTGTCTCCGTGTTAACATCATAAATGTGCTTTTAGTTACTGAAATCGTGGATTGAATGTGTTTGATCAAATTTAACTTGATTGCAAGTTAACTGGCTCGGACAAGTGTATCTATCCATCGGATCCATGCATCCACTTTCAGGCGACCGAAATTCCTCCAACTTTTTCATCAATCTCGTCTGTCTTTTGAAGTTTTCAGCATCAATTATCAATTTTCACAAATAAAAATATTCCCAGACACGAATCTGTTCACTATTACTGTTCACATGTAGCCTTTAACAAGATATTCCCTTCGAAATAAAATTCTTGGCCTGACGAATTCGAAGCATAACCGCCTTTCAAGCCGATTTACACCTTGCGTACGTACTTTTGACGGAAATCTACGGCGACCGTTTAGTGCAATATTTATATCCGAATATATTTATTTTAATATTAAATTGTCCATCTCAAATGTATATATAAGTAATAAATAACAAGTTTATAAACGTCAATGGGAATTGAAGTGGGTCGGTACGTGATCAAATCATTTGAGAAGGCCTTCGGCCTTCACAGGATTTGATCACGTAACCGACCCACTTCAATTCCCATTGAAGTTTATAAACTTGTTATTTATTTCTTAATTGTGGATTCATACCCATGACGTAAGGCTCAACTCCTTACTGTCTTTAGTTTAAAGCGAATCTTTTAAACATTTTACCGCTTTTCCTCAAGGTGATCAATAAGACAGTTGAAGGGTTGCAATCCCAATATGTAAACGAAAGACTGGTCTTTTAACTTGCACTCTTGAAAGTTATCCTAGAAAGTGTCATGAACTCTTCATAAGAGTTCTGTCATTGTACTTAATCCTTAGTACTTAATCCATTATAAAAGATTGCTAAACATGAATTTTATTATATACCAATACATTTTCATTTTTCAACATATAAATTTGACACGCATTAAAAATTGTTATTAATTTGATATATAATGTGAATATGCATTGCCAATTTTATTTATATATGTACTAGTATGTGTACAACTTTACATAAGTTTTATCTGATGCTTTTTGTGTCATTAACACGGAAAACATTTTTTAATGATTTATAGAAATACTTTCAAAACAATTCATATATATCCACTTTGTATGATTTCTGCTTAATGCATCAGAACTCCGAATACATCAGAGTTCTATGAAAAATTGATTATAGTTCTGTTGACAAGTTTTTTGTTTAAAGAAAAATGACCAAATTCTCAAATGACTCAATGTTTCTTTTGCTTTATTTAAAGCCTGAAAATATATATAAAAACAGGAACACAAACAAATGAATTCACTCAGATATCAATATATGATTGTGTCGTAATTGCAAACCGGGATAAAAAATATTGCAGATTACCAATCAACCACATCTAAGCTCTTTATACATTAAATTATTTGAATTACCTCAAGCATGCACATCAAAATATTCTATCTCCAAATAACTATTAGTATTTACATGTTTTGTACATATATAACACAGTAAATTTGAAAAATGTTGAGCATTTAAGTTAATACAAAAAATTGACAAAACATCTATAAAGTGACAAAGAAGACAATACCAAACAATGATCAATCTACAAAGAATGCAGGGCAGAAAACAAGGACCCCTTAAAACTGCAGATATGAGATCAGGTGCCTATGAGGAATATTCCTCTCGACCAGTCAGATCCAACATGTCCCTACCAATTGATCACTAGACAGAATTACATGTATGTTGTCAAAATTAGTTAAGAAACAATGGCTTAGCTATAGTTTAAAGAGTATTAGACCAAATGTTGAGTAGCATTTTCAAAGAAGATATATTATGATGATCATAAAATTTTAAAAAGAAATTCTGACCAAGATAGTTGAAAGCGCTTTAAACTACATCAAGTTGTTTGTTAGTAGCTTTTCTCGGTTTAAAAATTTGATTATTCACAAAGTATATTCAGTGTCAAAAAAACACCTTATGCAGGATTGTTGAATATAATAAATGGATAATTTATGAAAGAAAAACTGACACCATCTCGTTTGTCGCACAATTTATTGTACAATACGTTATAAGCTGGCCCCCACTTTTCAGACCACGAAAGAAAAATCTTATTCGCCTTTCAGTTTGTCACAAAAAATTTGGGCATAACTTTTGAATGAGAAAGAGGGCTTCCTTTTTACCTTACCTGTTATAAGTCTGAATCTTAAATCTGTGATCATGCAATTCAACCTCCTATTTAAAAATTGTAACATTGCTTTACCTGTGACTAGACTTCTCGGAATGTATAGTAATATTTGATAGAAGAATTTGATGCATTTTTTTGGAAACTTTTGTTATAACCTTTATTGAAAATTGAATCTTTCTTTGTGTTGATTGTATGTTGTTTACGTCCCATTCTAGAATTATTCACTGATTTAGATACATGTACGTCACCATAAAGAGTTACAAAGATCTTACTCGGAACTCAAATCCATTGAGCAGTAAGAGATCTTAACCATGCCAACGCCTACAACGTGACCCTCGGGTTTTAAGGTCTCATCCAAAGGATCCGCAACTATCACTTCAAAGCGCTTATCGAGGACCAGTTCCTACCTATTTTTGATCTACTTAGGTCAGGAGAGGCTGAGATTCAAAATAATAGGCCTTCCGATCACGGAGTAAGCGCTCTACCTAATGAGCTACTGTGATTGCCGAATCTTTTGACACTGAATAGATACATGTATAACACGACACGTAGCCAAGCAACAAGACTCCGGTTTTGGGGATATCATTACCTTTGAATTTTCTTCGATTGCAATTTGAGGGTTAAATATCCTTGTACCTTAAATATATATTTCCTACTTTCGATCGTGTAAAAAGAAACGAAAGGGAAAACATTCATGTTTTACATGCATTTTATGAATTGTTGCTTTGAACACTTTGAAAGTGCTTTAGACTACACATTACTGAAGAATCTTAAAAGTCAACTCGTACTGTTGTCATTACTAAAATGTGTTATCTGTGTTAATTATTAAGTAGAACACCCAAAACCCAATATTGAACAGGATAAAAGTTAGCGGAAATAAAACTCTGGAGATTTTATCCACATGTCGTGCTCTCTTCCTAAAATCAATGTGCTTCAGAATCGGTAGCATCGGTGATGGTGTCGTCTGTGGAGAAAACATAATCAAACAGTGTTTAATTCATATCATATATAATTATGCATATCGAATACTTCCACTATTCTGTCAATCATTACTTTGATTTTTGGTTGATATGAATCTGGATGGTTTATTTTTTAGAAAGAAATTGAATCAAAAAAAGTTTTTTAGAATATAAAAGACGTAGTTATCTTGAGTTAAGGCAAACTTTAGAAATTTGATTTTTACCTTATCTCGTACATATGCAGTTTGTTATTATCAAAATACTCTTACACCATTCCATTAACATTGTTCTTTTTTTTCATTTTTACTTCATAAAATTAATGCAAACATGGAATATACGGAGATAAGAAACAGTATTCAAACTCAAAAGTCTATTCAAATCAGGTTCAGAGCAAAATCGGACCTCTGTTAGGATCAGTTGCCAGGAAGGAGTGAGCATCCCCTGCAGACCGGTCACACCCGCCGTGTGCTCTTTGTCATGAGAAGAAAACAATGGAAAAATAAGTGTGTAAAAAAATTTATTATGGAGAACGTCCGTCCGCAATTATTATTCATGTAGATTCATGTTTGCTGACAATGTCATTGTATCGTACGCGTCCATACAACTAACTTAATGATGACTTTAAACAAGACTCTTGTTATCATTTGTTGATGAACATCTTCGAATTGCGATAAACTCAGTAGGTTCATTCATTATCATCGTAAACTATAGGAAGATGATGGTTTCTTCAATCAGCTGTTACTATTATTATCTCTTTCATGAAGGCGCGCTACTTAATCTTATAACGGCTAAATTTCAAGAATCTAGAATTAAATATTTTATTTTCCATTTATTTGCCAAATTGAACATAAAGCATATTTTTATCAACTTTATAAATTTCTTCTGTATAGTAAAAATAACCTTAACATATTGTGTAGGGAACCATTTTGTTTAAATCTTACTTTACGCCTACCATATATGCTACGTAAATTTGGAAATATAACAGAGGTAATTTGGAAATATAACACAGATGTAAGCTTGTCAAGAAACTTGTATGGCACGCCCTCTGGTGAGAGATTTGGCGGAAACACAATGAAGATTGGGTACCTTTGGATACTTAATTACGCCTCTCTTTAGGGCCATTTCACACTGTGAAGAGGTACGGATTGGCCTCGACTTCCGTCTTGAAACGACATTTATATATGCAAATTCCAGGAGAGCCATGAAGACAAATGTAAGGCAAACTGACATCCAAACATCGATGGCTTTGATGTAAGACACTCGCGGTAGCGCACTTCGTGCACCGGAACTTTGTGTTGTCATGGTGAGAACTGTGAGGACACCTAGTGACACACGCGCCGGAATAGCGTCCATATCAACCCAGAAAGACACCCATGACAAAGTTACTATCAGTATGCTTGGAATAAATATCTGTGCAATGTAGTATCCAGTATTGCGCTCAAACTTGAGCTCAACAAGCAGACAGCCAAAGTCACCAACTGCAAAAACAAACACATCGGTATCAGATTCACAATTCTTTATGCATTCATTCAAATGAAGCTGAATTCAGACCCCTCCCCTAACAACTACCATGAATGAAATATCAATCATACAGGCACTTCCTACTACCCATTCCTATTGTAAAGGCTTTTAATTTCATTTGATAGTCTACTCATATTTTTAGGTCACGTACCTGAGTAAACTCAGGTGACCTATTGCAAACCGTTCTCGTCCGTCGTCGTGCGTTAACATTTGAACATTTTCAGTTTCTTCTCTGCAACCGCTCAAACACTTTCAACAAATTTTGGCATAAAGCATCTATCTTTAAAGGGGAACAAAAATTAAGAATTTCATGGTCCCTGTCCCCCCTGGGGGCTGAGGGGTGGGTTCAAACCCACTAAAATTAATGCAATCTTTAAAAATCTTCTTCACTCCTGGACATCAAGCAGTCAAACTGTTGACATGATTGTAATCAGCATTGAATCCTCTACCAAAATTGTGAAAATGGCACCAGGGTCAGGAGTTCTAGTATTGAAAATGCATTATTTCTTTGCTTCTCTGGGGCTTAAATAGAGTATGAAGTAAAAATGCATTATTTCTTTGAAAATCTTCTCTGCTCCTGGGCATAAAACTAGAGGTACTTTGAGCTATGAGCTCACTAAATGATACCCCCGCCTCCCATATGAATATAATGGCAGTGTCCATGTTTTGCTATGGTAAAACCAAAATATGAGTCGGATCAAAAAGTAAAATACATGTAGGAGGTGCATAATGGCAATATATTATAAAGATTCTGTAAAGTTTTATCAAATTTCATTCTGTGGTATGAGAGGAGTTGCGGATAAGAGATATGTACCCTAAAGCGTAACAGACGCTTCAACCCAAATCAATTGTTGGAAAGTTATTACATGATGTTCAAGTGACCTATAAGGCTGTGGGCCTCTTGTTCAGACCTGTTTGCAGGTGTCCGTCTGTTTGGGCCATGTTTTGAAAAATAAGGAAAAAAGAGAGTCATTCTAAATATTTAGAAAAGCAGTTATGTAATTATTTTAATAGTACTGTTGTCAAAACTATTAAACACATACATATTGGGTGACAAGTAAAAAAAATTGTGTTAAGAATTCTGTAACTTAATTATACAAAAAATTATTTTAAAAAAAAAAGTGAATGGGATTGGCATCAGGCAGAGACTATTTTAGCCCTCTCCTTACAAGGTCAAGTTAAAGACACACACCATACAGGTATAATACTAAATAAACAAACATACATGTAGTAGAAAAATAAACAAGAGAAAAGTAGAAAAAATTACAAAATACGTATATTACCGGTTAACTTAGGATATGTTGGTAGAAGTATCGTTTATATATACGACTATGTCAAATAAAACGTTTGGTTGCATGTACTGCTTCAAATCTTTGAATATAATACCTACTCCATGATTTAGACTACCATATAATAATCAATCAAGTTCTTGAATCTGATCACAATCGTTAATATTTTGGATTGTTTGGGAAAAGTACATTTCTGGGAAAGGAATTATGTTGTTGCAGATTCAGAATTGTTTTTCTATGCTTGTAAGCTCTGTTGTTGCAGATTCAGAATTGTTTTTCGAAAGAAAAGAGAGATTGGGATAGATTATTTAGATATGGTGTTATTTCTAATCAAATACATATTGTATTCCAACAGCATAAACATACCTTCCCCGTATTCTGTTTCGCATACCGTTGTTTTGATCGAATCGGGCATGTTAAACTGTGGCAGTGAGACAGGCGGAATTTGAACAGGTCTGTAGCTGGCCCAGTGGTAATCTATGTTTTCCTTCGTGTAACTATCTGAGTAAAAAAGGAAATGGTAGTCGACAATTATTTTTCTTTGAAATCCAGTGATGAAAATCGACGTTATACGTATTTGACACTTAATTTGGACAACTAGAACAATCTAAAACTGGACGGAGATACTCACAACTCTCAATGGTAATTGGACACACTTGTCTGTCTAGAGGGTAGTTCTGCAAGGCCATTGCACAGGATAGTGTCATCTCAATTCTACGAGGTAAATGACATTGCACTTAAAAGTAGACGAAAGATGAGCGTGTATTCTACAATTTACAATCTGTCAATGCAAATGCTAAAACTATTTGCATTTATACTTAAAAGTACGTGTATATAGTAGTTTCTAATAGTCCTTTATTAAATATGTACAAGTAATTATCCTTTTTTCTGCTTGAAAGGTTCGTCAAGGTTTTAGGAAGACCTTGAGTAAATGCTATATCTTATTTTCTAATACTTTATTTTGAAATGTGGTGTTTTGTTGTACCAGGAAGGACATTTAAAATCACCAACAGATATTAATTGATACTGGAGAAATTCTTGCCTCATGCTGTAGAATACGGTTCCATTCTCGTATATATGTAGGAGTTGGTTTGGAACAGTTACTTGGTGAATTGTTGCGCTCTTTTCTTTCGGAAAGTACGAATCTGGAACCCAAATTTTCTCAATCATCTTTTGAGAAAGCTCTAAAGAATTGATATTGGAATGATTAAAAACCAGACGCTTATCTGTCCACCTCTGCCTGAATATAACATCCACTGAGAAATCCTGTGTAGAAACGCAGAGAACATTAACAAATACACAAAATACCAATTTTAAAAAGACTATACATGAAAGCAATAATGTTGGTCTTTATAAATCTTTCTTAATAGCTTAACGTTACGTGTATAGCCATACAACATAAGCCTACTAGTATTTATATTACATAGTTCTTAATAAAAAAGAATTTTGAATTGATACCAAATGCCCACTTACCATACGAAGTTCATCAAGACTGTGTATATTCTTGATAATTAGTTGAACGGAAATATTTGTTGGGAAATCTACAACATTTAAGCAGAGGAATTATCTTAAATTCAAAATAAAAACTGAAGTTCAACATTTTTTATTCATTGATCAATGTTGATACTATTGTTCCATTATCATCAAATTCAAAACCATTATCTGGACGAGGTACAGGAAGCATATCAGATGTCTTTCGAATCTATCGCAACTAGTATTTAGAAAACACTTATACTAATATTGTACTTTATTGTCAAATAATCCATTAATGTGTTTATCTTTTCAAGATTATGTTACAGACCATAACTATTGCTTTTAAGACGATTGCAATGGGATTTCATGATGATATTGACATTTTTTAACTGTGTGCTGTTGTTACGATATTATTTTGCTAAAATCATGCGATGAAAATGAGAACTTTATATGATAAAGTACATGTACATGTTTGTGATATTTTAAAAATCAGTCATTATATAAAGAACAAAAAGTAAATGGCTATTGTTCAATTTCTTAAAATCCTGGTGGAGTAGTTCGCAACAAATATCAAAATTTGCAACTTTTTTTCTCTATCTTTGCCCAGAAAGGTATAAATCAGGTATTTAAGACCTAAGCCTAAATTTTGAAAGATGAATACCCCTTACCATCTTCGTAGTTTGGAGCAATAAGAGGATCATAGCCAGAGTCATCCAGCAGATCGTGCAAAATTTCATGTCTGAAATAGTAAAAAAAACATACACTATTTCATCTCATGGATGCAATGTAATACTTCTAATGACGACAACCTTATCCCTTGTGTTAAGTTGATTGTCAAACTATTTTCTTTTCATGACATTGAACATAAAATATCGGGTGATCTGTTACCTTGTCAACTCCCCGCAGCAACCATAAAACTGAAGGAATATCATCACAATAAAGATCATCTTCTACACGGACACAACGACAGGGGATCATCGGGTGTCCTAGAGAGAGAATGGGGTTTCATGTGTTAGAGAAATCTTGGTGATTCCATTAGAATCTCAGTTAAATTTCACTCTTGTTTTGTGATTCCTGTATGAAAAAAATTAATGTAGTTTGAATAATATTTTTACATTATTTAAAGAATAGATGCAATGCATTACAAAGGTACATAATATTTTACGGGCACTTAAATCTTCATATAACATATATTTATATGATTACATGTGTGTTTAAAAAACAAAATGTATTAGCTGATTTTTCGACGACAGTTTTTAGAAACTGTTACAAATTAAAGAGGCGACATCATTTGCTTTAAAATGTTTCATAGGTTCTTGACGCAGCCCTTCATTCCAACACAAATGAGTTCCCTTCTCAAGGGGACCATACCAAGTCAAACGCTGGTCAAAATCTCATTTGAGCTTTCAACCTTGTTTAGCAAACTGCTTTTTTGACTTTTCTGTAGTAGAGGTTGATCTTCAAGAACATTAATGATTTATCAAGTACTTGCTCTCTGTTGAAAGATGTAAACATTGAGTTTGTAGGCAACACGCACTTTAAAGGAGTAGACTAGCTCAGTTAATCGATTGATATATTATATTATAATTGAATCGATATGTTCTGTTTACTTTGAATAATATATTTATTAACAAATTTACAAATTCAGCAATATTAAATTTGCAAGAAAATAAAGCCGTGAAGCTAGCTAAGAGCCTTATTTTAATCCCTCTCTAATTAATATCTGTAATATATATCGTGTGAATGTTCATAATGCATTATCATTATGCTTTAATGGTTATATTGATATACTTTAACGTCTAGTTTTGCCATAGTTTCTGCGAGCATCAAAGGAACACTCAATTCATATTTATGTTTGGATCCTTGCTAATTTTTTCGTACGTCAACGTGTGGATTGTAAATCATGAATGTTTGCTAATGTCCGTCAATCCCAATTTTTCGTAAAAACAGCTCTTTATTTGTTTTTTTTCATTCAATGAATATCCACAATACACGATAATACACGGGGAGGGATCAGATGCCTGGCAGAAGTAAGCATCCATTGTTGACCAGACATACTCGTCGTAATCCCTATGGCGTGCACTGAAGGTTATACATGATAGATAACTTTCATTCTAAATCAGTATGATATTTTTGAAAAAAAAAACAAAAGGTTAAATAAGCTTATGACTCACATGGGCAGCTGTTGATATAGCTATAACTCAAATTTTATTTAAATAAAAAGATCAGAACATTTTTTTTCTATTAAGTATACCAAACATTTAAATTTGTGGGTTTTTTCTTTTAAATATCCTGATTTGATGTTGAAAGCAGTGTTTGGTAAGAGGATAATACCTGAGTCATATTTCACCATTCAATAAGAGCTATCCATTTGTTAAATTAAATTATCCAAATATTTACATTTCATAATTAATATTGTTGAACAATATTGCACATTTAACACAACTATAACTCTTTTAAAGCACTACAAAAGTAAAGATCAATGCTCATTATCTGTCCTGAAAGAGCGATGTTTACAGAATCTGAAACAATCGTTAGAAATCCTTCTGAAAAAAGCTCTTTTCATCACAATCTGCTCTCTCTGTTGATGTTAATTTGGATCTTTTTACATTTGAAATAGAGACTGAAAAATAAATTTGAGAGTTCTATTTAATTAAAAGTAATTTTTTCTGTCGTTTATGTACCACTTAAATCTACATGTTAATTTCAGTAATTATATAAATAAGAAACTATTGCTTTTTCCATAATTATAAAATAGATAGATTAGAAAGCAGAAATAATTTTGAGACCCATATATGCTCTTTTTCTCGAGGGGGACGTTAAACAATATATAATTAATCAATCATTACTTTGCTCCAAAAACTATGTGACGTTTTTTGCGACGTTTTTGACTTTTGTATATTTGTTAGCAATATTATATACCATGTTTTGCAAAATGTATAATGAAATGTCTAATGTAATAGTATAATGTTTTAATGATAAGGCTTGTCATTTAAACACTTCTTAGCGTTCACCAACAAAATAAATCTTATTCAGTTTTATTTACTTTTGCCTTAAACACCCAATTTTATGTTAACGCCCCCAAAATCTACCTGATTCAAGATCAATAATTTACCGCCTGTCAATCATTAAAAACACAATAGCTTCTGATTTGATTGACAGAAATACTCTGAGTTTGCATGTTTTGAAAACAATTACCTGGTCACGCGTCTAACGCTTTCATGTACCCGCATAGTATACACGGGGGTTAGAAAAATAATATGTTTGAATTTTATTTCAAACAAAAATTGAAAGTAGATTATTAAAACATTGACATAATTATTTCGAATAACTATTTCTTTTTTATCTTCACTGCTGTTTGTTACTTGTAAGTGTTATATCGTCCACGTATCTGTAGAAAAAAGACCGCGTCCACAGAAACAGGCTCTATTTGCCGTAATTGGAAGTCCGACGATTTAAATTATTTTTTAAAGAATTAAAGAAAAATATTCAGCACTAATAAACGGCATAGCATAGTTTTTAAAATATGTTTTATTTTGTACTATGGCTACAATCCGCACGATGTTGTACAGAAATTGATGTCAGAATTAATGCTCGAATTTCCTTAGAGTCTGTATATATACGTACATTTTTCCAAATTTTGTTAAAACACGAAGAATCAAAATTATAAATAAAACATTGTTGGCCAGAAAAAAAAAAAACATTTCGATTGTTCACATGCACGACGGATAGGTGGATTAATTATTTTTTATTTCAATATTCAGACTTTTTAAACCAAGTGACTTCTTTCACTGAAGATTAAAAAAGATAAATTTTATTGATTTGTAGTTTTTACTCGTGATTTTTAGCTCTACTGGTCAGAGACCAGAAGAGCTTATGCGATAGTAAGGCGTCCGGCGTCCGTTTGTCTGTCTGTCTGTAAACAATTTTTCAAAATGCTACTCCTCCTACAGTTATGGTCTAATTTCAATATAACTTGGCACACAAGTAGACTACATTAAGATACATAATTCTGTGTATCGGTTTTTGATTTCAATGAACGGTGTTGCCGTGGTTACTATAGAAATTTCTGTGAAATTCTTTCAAAATGCTTCCTCCTACAGTTTTGGTCTGATTTCAGTATAACTTGGCACACAAGTATAAATTAAGATACATAATTCTGTGTATCGGTTTTTGATTTCGATGAACGGTGTTGCCGTGGTTACTAAAAATAGAAATTTCTGTGAAATTCTTTCAAAATGCTACTCCTCCTACAGTTTTGGTCTGATTTCAGTATAACTTGGCACACAAGTAGAATACACTAAGATACATAATTCTGTGTATCGGTTTTTGATTTCGATGAACGGTGTTGCCGTGGTTACTAAAAATAGAAATTTCTGTGAAATTCTTTCAAAATGCTACTCCTCCTACAGTTTTGGTCTGATTTCAGTATAACTTGGCACACAAGTATAAGATACATAATTCTGTATATCGGTTTTTGATTTCGATGAAAGGTGTTGCCGTGGTTACTAAAAATAGAAATTTCTGTGAAATTCTTTCAAAATGCTACTCCTCCTACAGATTTGGTCTGATTTCAGTATAACTTGGCACACAAGTAGAATACAATAAGATAATAATTCTGTGTATATTTCGATGAACGGTGTTGCCGTGGTAACTAAAAAATAGAAATTTCTGTGAAATTCTTTCAAAATGCTACTCCTCCTACAGTTTTGGTCTGATTTCAGTATAACTTGGCACACAAGTAGAACACACTAAGATACATAATTCTGTATATCGGTTCTTGATTTCGATGAAAGGTGTTGCCGTGGTTACTAAAAATAGAAATTTCTGTGAAATTCTTTCAAAATGCTACTCCTCCTACAGTTTTGGTCTGATTTCAGTATAATTTGGCACACAAGTAGAATACACTAAGATACATAAATCTGTGTATCGGTTTTTGATTTAGATGAACGGTGTTGCCGTGGTTACTAAAAATAGAAATATCTGTAAAATTGTTTCAAAATGCTACTCCTCCTACAGTTTTGGTCTGATTTCAATATAACTTGGCACACAAGTAGAATGATAATTCTGTGTATCAAATTTTAATTTTGATGAACGGTGTTGCCGTGGTTACTAAAAATTGAAATGTCTGTAAAATTGTTTCAAAATGCTACTGTTTTGGTCTGATTTCAATATAACTTGGCACACAAGTAGACTACACTAAGAACATTCTCATTATTCTATATATTGCTGTTGTAAAGTTTCAAATCCCAGCTGCTTAAGTACTCTTCTCTTCCTTTGCTATAAGTTAAAACCAGTAGAGCTTCAGTCTCGACAGAGACTTCTGGTTTCTTTTATGTAAGGAAAACATTTCCTAAAACGATATGTATACATGTATCTTATTATTTTTTTTCCCCTTCAAAACATTACCATGATTACGATGAATGCGTTTAGTTTACAAATAAATTTCATATTAAAATAATTATTTTACGTAGTTTCACTCAAAACCAGACACAAAACACGTAATGTTGACCCTGATTACCAAACACAGACTTCCTGTGTAATGCTATGTATACACAGATTTTTGACATCTTGGGTATAGGGGGTCTCCAGGTAAAAAGCACCACTGTAACTTCGACCACTCCCCCTCCTCAGGTAACCGTACGGTAAAAAAATTGGGTCTTTAAGTGTCTATAAAAATGAGCATTTTATTATACATGCATATGTTCAGTACTCTACAGTGATACTGATTTATAGTACATGTATAATCAATTTCTCATTTCTTTTTCTCAAAATCTAAATATGAGCACCCCTTTCGCAAACATTGTCAACTATTTATTTTGCCATTATTTCCAGACTGAGATAATACAAGGGTAAACGAACTCCTAATATAAAGGGGCAGAATTCATTAGAAAAAAAGAAGTGATCACGATGTCAATTGGTATTTGACAATAACGAACACAGGGTATCGCGACTGCAAACAAGATGTCAAGTGAACGATAATAGACGATTGATTACACGCTTACATGTTCTTTAGGAGCGAAAGTTTTCCGATCTTAAAATAAAATTATATGCAAAATGGGAAAGATTTAAAGAAATAGTGGTGTAATGTTGGCTTAGGGAAAGATGATGCAAACTTTTGTCATAAAAATTGAAAATAACAACTTGAGTCATGTTTTAATGAATAAAGTGAATAAGTTTCACTGCGCAGTTTTTAATCTTTTATTCAAAGTTTAAAACAATAATGGGATTTGAAGTGAAAACTATTTGTATAGATTAATAAGGATGGTTGCAGAAAGGTGGAATTTTTAACATCATAGAACGTTTACAATTTCTTAATATTTTAAAAATATATTGTTTGAATTATTTGCAACAAAAATGGGCCAAGAAATATATACCAATTCAAGCATCCATTTTTTGTATCATCTCTCCTTAAACACTTATAAAATTATCACTAACTTGCAAAACTTGTTTGATATTGCATGTTTTCAACATAAACCATATTTTCTCCCATTGTTAAATGCAGTTACTGAATAATATATAAGACTGTGTACAAAAATCAGGAAAAGATTTGTCCAGAATCAATTTGTGCTCGCTTGAAAGTAGGCGATATTGTGATGGATTTTACAGTTTATTTATCAGTCCTAATATTTAGCAGACACACGAATTAAAATTCTGTAAACAGTGAATAAGACTTCATCAGGAAACAAACTTATCGAGTCAATATTTCAGTGTTTGGACACACATTTGTTTTCCCACAGAGTAACGCTACGTCCATACAACTATGCATGTGTTTACTTCAACATAAGAGACAAATCCTTTCTCAGAGCATACATGTAATTCTAAATTGACCCCTTCAGTAAAAAGAATTTGCGTACCTGATGTAAGGTCATGTAAAAGGTCAAGGTTAGTAAGCAATGCGGTGGAAAACTAGTGTTCGGACAACTACTCTGGGAGCCTTGTTGAGAGTATATTTGTAGCCTAAAGGTGTCTAGAATCATCAGCACATACTTTAAAGATCGGTTTTAATTGTTATTTGTTTGGGGCAAAGGCATCATTTCCAAGAGAAACTAACTTAAGCTGACACTTTTAAGACTGGCAATGAACATATAGAATTAAAACATGATCAATGTTTAAATGCACATGGAGTCAGTATACAAGTAAAACATTTTAGGTACCAATTTCATAAATATATAAAAAATAATACATATTAGTAAGATATATTTATTGTGCATCAAACTGCAGTGTGTGTATAATGCATCAACGTGTGCACATACTTAATTGCTAAAGACGCTAACTTTTACACTAAAGACGCTAACTTTTACACAGTGTACATGCATGTACAAGTACTTACTATAAACAGTTGTCTGCGACAAACCATCCGCTGTTCATACACATTATTGTCACAAGCCATCTGCTGCCATGCAGTGTATGACTTATACTAATTTATAGATTGTTTTCCATAATTTTTCATTTGCATGCACTTGCGCCCCCTCTGCAGTGTTCAAGAATTACGTCCTAATCAGTTACCAAAGTCCTGTTATAAGTCAAAGTCAAAACACTATCCTGATTATGTATGACGTGGAGTCAAACGGAAATCCCAAATATGCAATGAAGCCTAGAATTTTTATTCTGTTCGCTTCATAAAGTATTCAGCAACAAGGCTGAATATTCCCGGCACTCTGTCGATCTGATGATACGTATCCTCAAAGCAATATGATATTATATCTTTCCTCAAAAGGTTCAATTTGACGTATAACCGCCGTGAGGTATTGTTTGTATTCACCTGAATACATAGAAACACAATAAACTGTCCTACAAACTATTTTTGTTCAAATGCGATTCAGAATTACATGCAGATGCAAATACTGGAATCACCTGGCCGAGCAAGGCCATCAGGTGAAGATCAAACCGATGTTTGGTGAGGTCAGATAAAGAGTACAATACTGAAAACGTCTGAATGATCAGCCACTCAACATAAGCAACGGAAAATCTATCTGCAACAGCTGTCTAAAAAATAGGTTATAAGCGCAATTAGATTATTTTCGTTTATTCCAATGAGAACATATATTTTCATCGTTTATATCTACATGTTTCTGTTAGAAGTATAAAAATTATAAGCTCTTTGACTTAATTACTGGTATATTTGCAACATATGCTTTACTGAATAAAATACTTCGTGTAAACTTTTTCATGCTTGCTAAGAGCTTCCGATCCTTTACTCCTCTAGCATGGGATTCTGATCCGCTAAACACTGACATATATGTTTCTGATCCGCTACTCCCTCGCCAAAGGATGCGGATCTGGTACTCACAGTCGTGGGGTTCTAGTCCGCTAAGTATTCTCCATACAATCCTTGTGTTTAAAAAGAATCGCAAATCAGAAACCCCTGGCTAGTAAAGATGGCATTTTACTTCCCTGATAAAAATATGACAACAACTATAAACAATAAGAATCAGAAGTCTCTGTCGAGACTGTAGTTCTACTGCATGGTTTGTACTTATGATTAAGGAAGATAAAAGAAGCAGTTGGGACTTAAAACTTTACAAAAGCAATAAATAGAAAAATAATCCTTGATAAATTCTTGTTTCTGTGGCAAGACTACAATAAGACTGCAATTAACAGACTGTAGGACCGAGTAGCTTTTAATAAAACTTAACAGAATTTTCAATTTTAAATACCATGGCAACACCAATCATCAAAATCAAAAACAGAAAACTGATAATTATGTATCTCAATGTAGTATACTTGCATGCGAAATTATATTACAATCAGACTAAAACTGTACTTGGAGTAATATTGAAAGTATTTCAAAGAAATTTCTATTTTCAGTAACCAAGGCAACATCGTTCATTGAAATCAAAAACCGATACATAGAATTATGTACCTTAATGTAGTCTTCTTGTGTGACAAGTTATATTGAAATTGGACCAAAACTGTAGAAGGTTTAGCATTTTAAAAGTAGTTCACAGAAATTTCTATTTTTAATAACCATGGCAACACGGTTCAACGAAATAAAAAAGCGATACACAGAATTATGTATCTTAGTGTAGTCTAGTGGCCAGGTAATATTGAAATAAGACCAAAACTGTAGGAAGAGTAGCATTTTAAAAGTACATGTACATGTATTTCAAAGAAATTTCTGTTTTTAGTAACCACGGCAACACCGTTCACCGAAATCAAAAACTGAAATACAGAATTATGTATCTTAGTGTAGTAGTCTACTTGTGTGCCAGGTTATATTGAAAATCAGACCAAAACTGTAGGAGGATTAGCATTTTAAAAGTAATTCATAGTAATTTCTTTTTTTAGTAACCACGGCAACATTTTTCAACGAAATCAAAAACCAATAAAAAGGATTATGTATCTTAGTGTAGTCTACTTGTGTGCCAAGTAAATTTGAAACCAGACCAAAACTGTACGAGGAGGAGCATTTTGAAAAATTGTTTACAGACAGATACACAGACGGACGGACGCCGGACGCATTACTATTACATAAGCTCTTCTGGTCTCTGACCAGTAGAGCGAAAAATTAAGACTTCCATTTAAACGAATTTACAAATCAGAAGCTACATAAGTGTCGTGGTGGAATAAGCATCCTGTGTCGACCGGTCACACTCACCGTTTGCTCCTCGTCATGATCGGGAAAAACAGAAAAACCTGTAGATAATTTAGTGTTTAAACAGTGGCCTAACATTTAGTATGAAAAATATCAGACAATGTTCGACTTTATTACAGATCAACTTGTTTGTCAATAGCTTACCTAGTTTTAGAAATTGATCGTACGTAGAGCATTTGTATCCAATAGATCTGATATTCTTAAAAATAGATCAAGATGAGGAAAAGGTAACAAAAATTTATGGAACGCCAAATTAACATATATTTAAATATTTGTACCTATCTTCAGATAATTGCACCTATCTTTAAGTAATTGTACCTACATGTATCTTCAATTCATTTGAAGAAATAATCAATTCATTTGAAGATATCTTCAATACATTTGAAGATGTCTTCGATTGAATTGAAGATAGGTGCAGATAATTATATCTATCTCCAAATGATTATACCCATAGGTACAAATTAATTATACCTTTCTTTAATGGAATTACACCTATCTTCAAGATAGGTTCAGTTGAATTATACCTATCTCTAACTCATTTGAAGATAAGTATTACTGATTTAAAGATATGTACAATTGATTCAAAGATAGGTGCAATCGATTTGAAGATAGGTTTAATTAAGACATATCCACAAAGGATTTGAAGATAGCTACAATTCAATTATACCAAGGTACAATTCGTATTGTGTTCTTGAAAATAATGAACGCTCATTTGGAGACAATATTGAACATGGAGGGAAACGCACAAAACCTACAAAGCGACGACAACGAGGATAAAAGGAGAAATAAAAGTAAATTAAAAATGTGCAAAAAGCATAATATACTCATTGAAATATCAAGTATATCAATAAGTGAGCGAAAAACATATACCGGAAATGAGGTATGATAAAAGGAGTAGTTATTATTGCCAATATCTTAGTAATTACAGATAATTTCATTTCAATTGTACCTATCTTGTAATCAATTATACCTATCTTCAATTCATTGGATTTGTATCTATCAAATATATCTTCAAATGAATTAAAGATATAATTCATTTGAAGATATAGATACAATTGATTTAAAGATAGATAAAATTCATTTGAAGATAGGTACAATTTATTTGAAGATAGGTGCAAATATTTGATTATAAGTTGATTTGGCGTTCCAAAAGATTACCCATGGACCATTTCATAGAAATTGGTAATGTTTGTTTGTTAAAACTAGAAAATCAAACAATAAATACATATATAGTACAATGACTAATACTAACCGATACCATTGTGCTTTCGGTTCATGTAAGTTAATAATTAAAAGTAAGACGGTTGTCCAGGCCCTTTGCTTTTCCGTTGAAGTTAAATCGGAACACATTTAATTTTCATATCGGACTGAAACCATATCCGTACGTGTTTAAACTGCACTATATGTTATTAATGACTTGTAAGACTTATTTATTATTATTTTTTTTTAAATCGTTGATAAACAAAATGTATGTTAATGTTTTCAGAAAAAAATAATGTGTAAGTATCAGAGACTACGGTTCAAAAAATAGTGTTCACAATAAATTACTAAATGGATTCACTATACGACGTTCTGCGATGGAAAGACCTTTATAGCTCCCATAAGATTAAGAATGCCGCGGGACAAAGACTTGTACATGGTTCCTGGTAATCAGGTCCAATATATTTGTAGAAGCAAAAAATTAGTTTTCTTTATCCATTAATCTGAATAGAGAATAATGTTTATTGGATTAAAATGAAACAGAAATAGTTCTCATCATCCAAACAATAGAGAGACTAAGCTGTCCATCGTGGTTTACAAAAAATTCAGCTAGATATTGTTTCAGTTGCCAGCTTAGTTTTATACCACAAAAGCACCGTTCTCCAAAAACCAAATTCACTTTGTGATGAAGTCAACTCAATTTTTCCTACAAATGAATTAAATTGTAATCGTCTGATATGCTGGAGACCAGCATGACTTAGACCAAAATCTATCTCAATTTCAGATTTTTATTCCTATTAATAGTTTTCTCGTGGTTTATAATTACATGCTAGGACTTTTTATGCCCCCGTAAAAGAAGTTTTGGGAGTATATAGTTTTTGCCGTGTCCGTCCTTTTGTCTGTCTGTCTCTCTCTCTGTCTGTTTGTCCGCAAAAACTTTAACCTTGCCCATAACTTTTGATTTAGCGGAGCTACATGTATGACTTTCATATTTCACATGTGTATTCCTTGTGACAAGACCTTTCTTTGGGTACCACCAAATTTGACTTTTGACCTTGACCTTGGAGATTGACCTACTTTTGCACAAAAATTCCGAACGTTTACATTGGCCATATCTTTTGAACAGTAATAGCCAGGACTTTTATACTTCATATATGGATTTGTTGTGGCAAACCCTTTATTTGAGTACCAACAGCTTTGACCTTTTGACCTTGACGATTTTTGTACTTATGAAAAAACTTTACCTTGATCATAACGTTTCAACGGTAAGGGCTAGGGCTTTCATACTTCACATATGTAATCCTTGTGAAAAGACGCTTCATTGGACACAAAGAACTTTGACCTTGACCTTGGAGTTACACATAGAGTGACCTACTTTCCTAATACAACCTTGAAAATAATTTTTGAAGGGTTAGAACTAGGGCTTTCATACTTGACATATTTAATTCTTGTGACAAGACCTTTCAACTGATATCGAGAACTTTGAACTTGACCGTGGAGTTTGACCCATTTTTACATAAAAAATCAAAATTTTTACGTTGGCCCTAATTTTAAACGGTAGATACTGGAAAATTCATATTTCAAATATCAATTCTTTGTGGCAGGACCTTTCATTTGAAATCAACAATTTTGACCTTGACCTTGGACATTTCTCACGAAAAACTTTAACCTTGACAATAAGTTTTGAATAGTCAGGGCTAGGGTGTTCATACTTCACATATGTAATTCTTGTGATAAGACCTTTCATTGGATGTCAACAACTTTGACCTTGACCTTGGATTTTGACATACATTTTACAGACTTTAAATTTGGCCTTAACTTTTGAACAATAAGGGCTAGAGCCATTAACTTGCTCCAAAAAACATTAACCTGGTAAATCCTTTGCTGAAATTGCAGCACCTGAATCCTTGGCTGGTACAATGAAACATACTAGAATTATCCTTCCTGCATTTCAGAAATTCTGACTGATGTAGGGCATCAAACTTTAACCTACTCCAGAAACATTAATCTGGTCATTCTTTTGCTAACATTACTGATCTGAAACCTTAGCTGGTACAATGAAACATACTAAAGGACTTTTGCGAGAAGCACTGACTGTTACAATTGATGGCTTACTTTTACGCTAGAACAATATGTGGAAGCTCTTTTACAATACAAATATTAAGTTCAACATTTAATTCAACGAAAAAAAATGTGTTTGTGAAACACTGATGCCTCCATATGGCAACATAGCGAAGATCAAACTTTTCTTTTAAAAGCAAGTTAAATAGGTTGGTACCCAAAGTAAGGTCTTCTTACAAAAAATTCAATTATGATTTATGAAAGCCTTAGCTATTACCACCTGTCTAGAAGTCATGGCCAAGGATAAGTTTATGACAGGTAGGTGTAACTCCAGGGGATCAATGTCAAAGGGTCAAAGCTGTTGGTTTCTACAGAAAGATCTTGTCACAAGGATTACGTATGTGAGGTATGAAAGCCTAAACCGTAACCATTTAAAATTATGGCCAAGGTTAGCGTTTTTTTTAAAATAAGGTCAAATTCTAAGGTTAGGGACAAAGTTCTAGGTTTCCACTGAAAAGTTGTCTCACAAGGATTACATATGTGAAGTATGAAATCCCTAGCCCTTACCGTTCAAAAGTCTATGCCAAGGTTTAATGTTTCTAAAAGTATGTTAATCTCCAAGGTCAAGGCCAAAGGGTCAAAGCTGTTGGTATCCAATGGAAGATCTTATCACAAAGAATACATACTAGTGTGTGAATTCCTAGTATCTACCGTTTAAACGTTATAGCTAAATTCAAAGTTTGGAATTCTTGTTTAAAAGTGTATCCAACTCCAAGATCAAGGTCAAAAGGTGAAAATCAGTGGTACCCAAAGAAAGATCTTGTCACAAGGAATACACATGTGAAATATGAAAATCATACTTCCACTAAATCAAAAGTTAAGGATAAGGTCAATGTATTTGCGGACAAACAGACAGACAGACAGATAGACAGACAGACGGACGAAACAACAAAAATATATACCCCGAATGACAACAAGATGTGTTTTTTAAATTTTATTAGGAAAAGCTAAATTGTAAAAATCAGCCTATGTGATATTGCTAATTTTTAGTCATTTTGTTCCTCTTCTTCAAATTCACCTGGCTTGGTATATTTTTCTAAAGTTTATACTACACTTTTAGCACCAAGGTAACATATTCTGAAATTTGTTTTCACCTGTAAACCTTTACTGAATGTTATTTGTCTATATTTGTTTTTTCATTGAAATATTACTTATATTTTCTTAGTCTATTTCATTTTCTAATTCTTATTTATCCACTTTTCTAAACTTGTGACATGATATTAAATCTTTTTCAAAGAAAAAAATTGTTTGTATCAAAAGTTTGGAATTTTGGTGTAAAAGTGTGTCAAATTCAAAATTCAAGAGGTCAAATTTGGTGGTACCCAAAGAATGGTTTTACCATTCAAAAGTTATGGGTTAGGTTAAAGTTTTTTTTAATGTATGCCAATCTCCAAGGTCAAAAGGTCAAAGTTGTTAGTATCCAATGAAAGGTCTTGCCACAAGAATTACATATGTGAAGTATGAAAGCCCTAGCTTATACCGCTCAAATGTTAAGGTCAATGTTAACGTTTATTTAAAGTAGGTCAATCGTCAAGGTCAAAAGGTTGTTGGTGTCCCATGAAAAGTCTTGTCACAAAAAATGCATATGTGAAGTATGAAAGTCTTAGTACCAGCCGTTCAAAATTTATGGCCAAAGTTAAAGTTTGGAATATTGGTGTAAATGTGTGTCCAACTCCAAGATCAAGAGGTCAAATTTGGTGGAACCGAAAGAAAGGTCTTGACAAAAGGAATATACCTGTATAATATGAAAGCTAGTGGCCAAGTTTTTTCAAGGCCAACTTCCTTTCATTTTCAATTTTTTTGTCATACACTACTACATTTCCTTTATATCACTATACTGTGGTTAGAAGTGGGGGGGGGCGCAACCAACCTTTCAATGGACATTTTCAATAATAAAAGTAAGGTTGGGAAAAAAGGGGGCAGGCCCCCCTGCCCCCCCCCCCCTGTTGCTACGTCCCTGAAAAGTAAGTGCTTCTCGCAAAAGTCCCGAAGAATTTTGTTTTATACTCGGCACTTAGGGCCATTGAGCAGTGATGGATCTTTTCTTTAGTGTCAGCACCTACTGTGACACGGGACCTCGGTTTATACGGTCTTATCCGAAGGAAGACTGGACACCACGTCCCACAGTGGGATTTGAACCCTTTTCACAAGAAATTTGTAAATACATATGTGAGATATGAAAGACCAAGCATTACCTGTTCAAAACTTATGGCAAAGGTTAAAGTTTTTAAAAATAGGTCAAACTCCAGGGTCAAGGTCAAAGTTGTTGGTTTCTAAAGAAAAGGTTTTGTCACAAGAATTACATATGTGAAGGATGAAAGTCCTAGCCCTAACTGTTCAAAACTTATGACCAAAGTTATAGATTTTTAAAGTAGGTCAAACTCCAGGGCCAAGATGAAAGTTGTTGGTATTTGATGAAAGATCTTCTTACAATAATTACATATTTAAAGTATGGAAGCCATAGCCATTCCCTTTCTAAAGTTATGGTCAAGGTTCAAGATTTTTAAAAGTAGGTCAAACTACAAGATCAAGATTGTTGGTATCCAATGAAAGATCTAGTCACGAGAATTACATAATTATGTGAAGTATTAAAGTTCTGGCCATTACCCTTAAAAAGTTATGGCCAAGGTTTTTAAAAATTCTTTTTAAGAATGTCAAAGTTCAAAGTCAAGGATGTTGGTATCCAATAAAATAATCAACCGTTTAAAAGTTATGGCCGGCGAAAAAGCTTGTTAATTTTGCGTTAAAGTGTATCAAACTCCAATGTCAAAAGGTCAGATTTGGTGGTATTAAAAGAAAGGTCTTGTCACAAGGAATACACCTTTGAAATATAAAGGTCAGAGTCCCACGTACCCAGTGAAAAGTTACCGGCAAGTTTAAAGTTATTGGGACAAACAGACAGCTAGACAGACGGATGGACAGGGCAAAACCTATATGCCCTTAAAATCTTCAATTACAGGGGCATAATTTTTTTTAAACTGTCATTGGGGAATAAACAAAAGAACTGCAACACCCTCTTCCTCTCTACCAAACATGCTAAATGAGAAGAACAGGAATTTGACCGACTGCAAATCTACAACTCGGAGACTTTTCAGTATCCACAGAACTTTTCAACTTCACTTAAAAACTAACCTTAAACGTACAATCAACAATAAACCTCTAAAGATATAATATATACCTTGTAGCAGGTGTTGGCGTTTTACTTGCTCAAAGGTATGTCAATAGCTTTAACAGTCAAACAGTTCCATGACGTTGTAAAACAGAGAGAAGTCATGTTCTATATGTGTTTAGTACGTTTAACTAGAAAACTGACCAGTCAGCAAGGGCACCGCTGAGGGGTAGAAATATAAGGGTGCATCTCATTGAATAAGAGTTTTACTTGATTACATTTAAAAAAAAAAAAGATGATAGGTAACAACTGAATTTTTAAATTTTCAAGATAATTCCTGAGTAATTCCTGAATGTCATAAAAACCTGTAAATAGTAACCTTGTATTTACATAAAACAGGGAAAACCTCATGTCTTATTAAAAAAACTAAATTAAATGTGTATTAAAAAAAATTTAAGCAGGTGTTTTATAAAATGCATGCCTTCAGTGAATGCAAATATCACCCAGGATTGACCTTAACTTCAAAACAAACATCAGTTACAGACAAAGGTGTGCATTAATCTTCATGTGACAGATAAAAATAAGCCTCTAAATTTTCTGCAGCAGGCTAGATAATTAATCCCAAGGGATTAATTGTACTGCTCCCTTTCTTCTAAATTTACAATAACATTTTTTTTTTACCTCTGACAGAATGGGGTTATTATCTGATTACCTATTAAATTAACAGCATTAAGGCAGCCAAAAAAAAATAATTAAAAAAAATAAAATAGTAATAATAAAAAATGATATCTTAATATATATCTTGAATTTTGAATTCAATCAAATTACCGGTATCATCAATCATTGTGTACAGTACTTTAACCAAAATAAAGTATGAACATTATCTTAAATCCATATTTCAGAGAATGTAGACATCATTCAAAATTAACCTAACTTCAAAACAAAGTTCATTTTCAGACAGACGTGGTACAGTTATTAATCTCAATGTGACAGATAAAGATAATGCTTAGGATTTTCTTCATGTGGAAGGTTAATTAATCCCAAAGGACAAATTACCCAGCCTTCCCAGTTTACAATGGTAACATTCTAAGCAGTTATCTCTCTTTGCCCATTCATTCTTATGCATAGTTAAAGAATCTACCCCACCACCCCAGCTCCGAACCAGAAGACATAGAGAATCAAACTTAGCATCAAAATATGTAATTCTGCCTACTGAACTACCATACCAAATTTGAACTTGATTGGGCAACCATAAAAAAAGTTATTACAAAAAAAACCAGAAAATTTGTGGACGGAAGAATGACAGACGGACAGAGTGATTACTATAGGGCACCCGCAAATCCTTGCGGGGCCCTAATAATATAGGCAAGAATTTTGGTAAAATCCAACAACAGTTTAAGTACAGACTGATCAAAGTTATTTTTCTTGTATTCAGTATTTATACGCAGGGCCAAACTAAGCGATCAAGATTTTAGCAAGCTGCTTCTAACCTGCTTTATTAAGCCAAAAGTTAGCATGCCGCTAAAAACTTCATTCTATGCGGTAGTTAACAGCAGATCAAAAGATCGATCTAGTGTAAGCAAACATCCTAAAGCAGCAGATTTTCCATAACTCTTTCAACCCTGTGTACTTATTAAAGTGGGCTTCATACATGTAATTTAGCGGCTTTGGCGCCGACAACGATGCGCTAATTCATAAATAACACTAAGAATTCATTTATAAATACAATAAATCCCGCGTTAGTTTGTTGCGCTAATTCATGGACAAGCCAACAACTAAATATCCATTGATTGAGATAAAAATTCAAATACGCAAATTTATGCCCACGTAAAGAGTGCATGTTGTCCAAAAGAAAGAGGGTGATCATGGATCAACGAAATACTCTAGTATTCAGTAACAAATCATGTTGATCAAATTCCTTGCGTTTGCTTGGGAGTGCTAATATGCTCCCACTAGGCACTATCACCATGAAGACTACAGATCTACTGCTTCTTCAAAGATGAAGCAGAAACAGATTTTAACCTCTCTGAAAAACATTTAATTAACGAAAATAATGTTTTGTTTTAATCTATTACTTACAAGTTGGATAATAGATTTTAATGGATAAAAAATAGCTCTTTAGAGCTGTTTCTTGTTGAGTTACCCTACTTTAAATGATATTACAATATCTTTATCTTAAAGACTCTTCTGATATCAAAAATGGTATGAAAGAATTTTTTTGTATTTTATATATTAAAAGTTCTTGTGCAAATCTAAATTAATTGAATTTACAGTGATTACTCATCATAAAATCTTGGCATTGTGACCTAATTCGTTTCTCTACGGACGATTCAATCAGCCAGATTTTTAGCTGTTTATAAAATAGGACATAAGTATTATTGTTGTCATGAACTAATAGACAAATGGGCAAACAGATTAAGTGATTATGAAATCTTATAAAATATTTCATTAAAAAGGATTTTGATTCAATGATCAATAAATTCAACACTTAAGAATGTGGTCAGAGTTTATTAAACCATTATTTTTTACATACTTGTCCATAGTTTTTCTTCAATATATAATCATATTTACACCTTTAATAATACACTACACTTCTAAAACAAGCTGCAAAAAATACAAAATTTAAAAGGTATGTAAATTATTCTAAAAATTCATCTTCAATTTCATTGTAATGGTTATAATTTGACAGATAAAAATATACATTTAATGTATCAGAAACATACAATGTAATATTTATTTATGTTTTTTACATGTATCAGGGTGTTGTGGACACTATGAGACATCTATATTGTACTCAAAATCAATGAACTATAGACACAGAGAAAAAGGAGAAATTCGTGAGAAAAATTTGCCAGATTTTACATTACCATAATGTCTAACAAAATACATTTTCAATCTTAAATTTTGGACAGTCATAAATTTCGATTTATTTGTCACTCAACAACTCAAACATATAACGATTCACAACACTTCATAGGATTCTGAAGCACTTTTTTCAGTGATGATGTACATGTAACTGGTACATACAACATACATTTGTAACTAAATGTGTTTTTATTGATGAATGAATGCTGTTACATTCTGAGAGAGAGAGAGAGAGAGAGAGAGAAAGAAAATGAGAGAAAAACATTTTTAGAACATGGAGAAAAGCAATACACAATAAAGTGTATATGAACTACAAGGTATGAGTAGCTCAGTTCAATAAAACACATAAAATCCATTCATCTCCTATCATTTCTTACTGACTTCCAATCATATCCTTAATCTAAAACTATTAAAAAAATATTTTTACATCTAAATCATGAAAAATAAATACCCAAATAAAAAGGGTCTACATATAAGTCATTCACTCCAAGGGGCCAAAGAAGCTGGTACTGTTATTCCTGGCACTGGTGCTGAACAGTTTTCTCCTCTTCTTGACTCCCCCTTCCAGGAGGTTGACACTGTCACTAGATTCTGCTCTTTTGGATTTAACAGCAGATGGTACAACGAATTCATCAGAACTGCGGTTCCCCTCATTGAAGCTGATTAAATCCTTTAATGGATTCTTATGAGTGTTCTCCTTGGCACTCGTCTCCTCCAGATTATATGTACTGTTCAGAGTGGCCTGTGGATCTCCATCTTCTTTCTATAAAACGAAGCCCTATTATGAATCTCATTAACTGTATGACCATAAATCATATGGTTTGTACAAAATTCAAACTCTTACATTATTACTTTGAAGGAAAAACAAAAAGGCATCAGATCTAATATAAAATCTTTACCAAATGAATTTGCTAATCTCTAACCTCTAAATAAATATTTCTCCTTACTACTGTATGCACACGTCAGTCTATAACACTTACATTTTCCTGGTCAGAGTTGGCTTCCCTGTTTTTACACTTGCTGACGTCACACCCACATCCGTCTGTACACATGTTGTCCTTTTTCTTACAGGAACATATTCGACTGCTGCAGTTAGTCTTACACTTACAAATCAGTGCAGATGAACTGGATTTCTGAGAGCAAGAAAAAGTTTCCAATTGAAGTATTTATGCTTGATGTATGAATAACATGAAATAATGTATACGTACGATGTAAATGCCTGACTTTTTCCTTAGTTTTGAACATACAGTTTGTGCATAAATTTAATAACCTAACTCAAAACTTTTAACATCTAATTCCAAGATGACATGAGTGAGTTCTTGCTATGAACCATTATTAAGTACAGTAGACTGTGCAACTGCCAATAATAAGCAACAGCTAATATACTCTAAATGTTACTTATATTCCTTCAGTTTAGACCTCCCCTTACTTTGGTCACTTGTGATGTCTCCACTGCTGATTTGTCATTGGTTGACTTGTCATTGATTGAAGAATTTTCTCCACCCATGGTCTTCCTGCTGGCCATTTTCCTCTTGTACATTGGTGTAGCTCTCCAGTCCTCATCACTGGAGTCATCCTCAGTGAGGAAGCTCTCCTCCTCTGTCTCCTCCCAGTCCTCCTCTGCCTCCTCCTCAAGCTTTTTCTTTTTCTTTATCTTAAAAAAAAAAAGAATATACACAACATAAAAATGATTTCTTTAAACAGGCCTCTAAACAAATCATTCTTTTCAAATTCTGAAATAATTGTGGAGACTTTACAAACACACAGTCACACACAAACAAACAAAATGAACATGGTAATTACTGTTGATGTAGTTTAATAATATACCTTAGGTTTTGGAGTGGGTGACAGAAATGGTGATGACTTGGGATCATCAATGCTGGGCAGAAGGGCCATTCTTTTATTCTGATACATGGCTCTGGTCATTTGCTTAATGACAAATGTTAAAAATGATTCTTTGTAAAATATACTAATGCCAAAGACAAACCATCTAAATTAAAGTATCAGTAACTTGACCTTTCTACTGACTTTTTTCAGTTCCTCACACTCCTCTGATTTCTTGTTTAATTCTTCCTCTAAGGAGCTCAGTCTGTCTATTTCCCCCTCCTGCAATCAAGTAATAAATTCACATATCAACCAGATAAACATGGATATGACTTCCTATAGTAATAAGTCTGTGTGCAATATACAAATACAGACTGTTTAGGAGGGGGACATCACAAATTATCAGGTCTGAGTAGGGTTATCACTCCCTATAAGGTGTCATTACTCAGATCTACGGTTTTCTTGATTATGATCTTGTATTTTCATCATAAATTGTCTCCCACCACATAGCAGGCTTTAAACCAGTCAGATTGGATGCATTATTTTGAACGACATTTACTAGTAAGCTGAACCAGAAGCAACTACATTATGTCAACTGTTCTCTTAGTATAAATGTTTGTTCAGACCTTAAAAGACGTGTTTGTACTGACCTGAAATTTTAGGCGTTCCTTCAGGTCCTCATCAGCAGATTCAACATTAGCACTTCCTTTTATTTTGTTCAACAAGAAAAGCACCTACCAAATAGATAAATACAAAGGATTTTTACTTATGTGTCTATTTATACTACAAAAATTTACATGTATATCATATGCTATTCCTTTTCATCCCAGGTAATGTTAAAAAAAATTTGATGGTTCACAAAATCAATATTAAAGCTTCCTTAAATTTCCAGTCCTCATCATGTAAGGTATGAGAGCATCAGTAGGACATATAAAAATTAACCTAATAATTACTGAGAAGCTTTCTTTAGATTACCTTCTCCTCTTGCTGTTTCTGCAGTGTTGTGATCTTTTTCTCATGTTTATTTGACTGGTCCGATAGTTCCTTTTCTAACCTCTCAATCTCCTCTTTGAGGTCTTTGTCGTCATACTCAGAATCCTTTAGTTTTCCCTGCGTCCTTGTCAAGTCTGTTTTAGAAGACACTGCCTGTTCCATCAACCATTTGAGAGCACATTTAGCCTCTACCATCGTGTGCAAAGTGTCCCAGGATATCTTGCCCTTGATATCTATAAATAAATTATGCATATTAAATTTCCATTCAAAGAATGTTGTTATAGCAATAAAGCCCCTACAACAATTTTTGTAATGAACTTCCAGGTATTAAATGTACATTTACTACTACAGAGTAGAAAAGATAACTTTTAATCTCTTCTGTTATAATTTCCAAATGAAACAGAACAAACCTTGGTCAGCGTCCACAATTTTCTGCTGTAGCTCAGAAATCTGAGCATTTCTCAGCACCATTTCTCCCTCCAGAACTTTCAGCTCCTTGTTCATCTTGTCCACTTCGAAGCTAACCTCTGTCTTGTCACCGTTCTCTGCCAACCATGCCAACTTTTTGATTGGTGGACCATCGGTCTCATCCTCTAGCCTCTCTTTCAGTTCTTTGATTTGTTTGGCTATTTCCTTCCTGTCATTTAGTAAGCTCTCCAGATGGTACTTAGCTTCTCGAATGCTGATTCTTACCTCTAATTCATGGCTTAGCCAGGACTGTGCAGAAAATTAAAAAGAATCACATTCCATTTTGCATTCAAATTTAATCAATTGTAAATTAATGCAATACTGTTCATATATTCCTTTGCATAAAAAAGTCCTACTTTAAAAAAAGTATGATTACAGTTCACAGTCTTGCCCCAATCATAAATAGGAGGATAAAAAAAAATATTTTTGCATAATATATATATTATACATATATTACATGGCTTCGAGGGCAGCATACCAGAATATTTGCCCCAAGGTGACAGGAAAGCCCTGGAGTGTTATGTCGCCCGATGCCGCAGGCAGAGGGCGACATAACACTCCAGGGCTTTCCTGTCACCGAGGGGCAAATATTCTGGTATTGCTGCCCGAGAATTAAGCCATGTAATATATGGTATATAACATTTTTAAGCACTGAACCCAAATCGATCATCGAACATATTTATCGAACACTATGTACACATATATGTACCGGCGTTGAGTATAATTCCGAAATATCCCGTCCTGTTTCATGGCAGAATGATTTCAGTATGCTGACACTTGTGTTGATAGCCTTTGTTGTATTAAAAGAATTTTTCTCCTCAATTAAATTATCTAATTCCTCTGAATTAAAATAAACAAATCGCAGACCTTTTTTTGACTTTTTAACTTTCGCGGAACTGTTTACGTTTGCTTAGCAACTGCCTCTGTGATTTTCGAACCCGACGTAATTGATATGCAGAATGATTGCACGCGAGGGAACATAACCGTGTTCGGGAGGGCAACATAACTGTTTCCGGGGAACATAACTGTATCCGGCGTGATTCGGCAGTTTTTCAGGGCATATGGATAAAAATATTATATTTGTAATATAATTGGAAAACTTCTTAAAAAATGATATATACATGTTTATACATACCCTGACTCTATTTCCTATGGAAGATGAATTGTAGGTCTCTAATTTATTTGCCCTTTCCTGTTGGATCTGCTTCTGTTTTGACAATGCTTCTTTTAACCTTCTGTTGGCTGCAGCAGCCTGAAATATGAACACAAGATAGTATAAAATTTCTTTTTACATCAAGTTTTATTGTGCCATACTATAAAACACTACATTGTTCCACAACATTGAAGACTTGTGAAGTCTTTCCATTATCCTACCTCTTCACTTTTACGTTTCAGTACAGACTGTTGTCGTTCATTCTGACGCTGCAGCTTAGCGATCTCAAACTGTCTTTTTCTGTCTTTCTGCATCAGCTGAGCTACCTCCTTGTCTTTCTGTTGTTTGAACTTCCTGAAATCATCAGATTCTTCCTTCATCCTCTTCATCAACTGCACACGCTGATGTTTTAACCCCTGTCAATTAAGGAAAGTTTTCAAATGAATCATGAATGGTCTCAACTACTCTTGTATCTCAGCATGTTTAATACTTTTCAGGAAATATTTTTCTCAAGGTTATGTTATAAGTATAAAAGAAAAGATTCCTATCTTCGGGTATAGCCTTTAAGGAATATTTATTTTCTTGAGTAGTGTCAAAACTTTGTGAATTTTAATTGCACCTGTTGAGATTCTTTTGACTGGAGATCACCTAATTAGTCTGCTTTTGAAAAAAAAATTTCTTTTAAAACTTAAACGTTTGTACCAGTCTAGTATTTACCTGTATTTCACCCTGGAGATTGGAGACACTTTTGTCTCTCTGGTCTTTCATTTTTAGCATTTTTTCCTGTTCCGTCATCTTTTTGCGTAGCTGAGAAATTTGCTGTTCCAACTCTTTCAAGCGCAATCTTCTCTGTTCAGCAACTCTGTCAATGTTCAATGCATTCAATTAAGGCCATATAAAATCGAAATCTTGGTTCTCAGGCCCGCGCGCATCCGTTTTGAGGTAGCCGCATTGCCGATTTTATTGTATTTTTGATAAAATAAAAAGTTGGTATTGCGGAGACCAATCCGGGAAAAAAAATTCCGACCTCATTTGTTTTGTAGTTTAGTATTCAAATATCACTTCCGGTAGCCATTTACAATGAGATTTTGGCTACTTTGTTTGAAAATACATTCGAGGACATTACCTACGATGTTTACACGCTGTTAAGCAATGGATAAAGCAGAAATTTTGACCAGAAGTGGAAAGTATATCTGTGATTAAAAAAATTATCTTGATGTTAAAGAAAATTCAGAAATTAAAATAAAAAAAAATACCTCCCTCATCTACTTTATTGCCAATAAAATGAAAAATAAAATGCCGCCCTCCCGCATCTGTTTTGGAGAAAATTGGCCTGAGAACCAGGGAATTAAATTTAGATAGCCTAAATTTTCTTAATTTGACAAATTGTACTCATTTCCCAAGAGCAGTATTTTTGTTATGTTTCAACAATAATGGTTATGGTAAAGAAACCAAAATTCTGAAAGTTTGATATTAAATACAAAAATTCCAATACATTAGTGTACCTGTTTGCATTTGCATTACTCTTGGCATCATCTAAAGCCTGTTGCATTTCTTCCTTTTGTTTTTGTGCTAAAGTTAATTGATGCTCTAACTCTTTCATCTGGGACTGAAAAACAAATTATCAATCCGATTTCTGGTATGTGTTCATTGTGCAAGTTATTATAAAACTCTGTGTAAAATTGTTTTTGTGTTAATCAACATGGACATAATAATTTTTTTGTTTTTGTTTTAGCAAACTCTTTTACAACACTTTGTATCAAAAAAATCTACAGTACAGCATATCTGATAAACTATCTAGTAATAACATTCAAACACTCACTTCGTGTTGTTCACGGATTGACTTCATCTGGTCATCGTTTAACGTCATTTTGGTAGCCAGGGTTTCCTTTGTCTCCAGTAATCTATTTAGCTCCTGAAGTTCCCTATTCATTTTGGCCTGGCGGAGAGTGAACTCTTTAGAGCGAGCTCGGCTGTCAGGGGTTTCAGGAGGATTATCATTTTCATTTTCCTACAGAAGTACATGTATTTACATATGAATTAAACAATATCTGACAAGTCCGTACACAGTCAAGTACATTAATTTTTCATGTAGTTTTCAATCTAGGCAATAGTCTGATATTTATTTTTTAATTTGTACTTTCTCATGTAAAAAGAAGTGTTGCACCATTTATGAAACAATTGAAAAAGTAAATAAGAGATTTTGCTCTTATTAATAATGCATTAAATGTCTTTTGATAATGTAAATATACCTCTTCCTCTTCTTCAACAATTGATAGTGACCCCTCTTCTTGCTAAAATATTAAAAACCAATAATGGAAATAGTAAGGTTACAGTCACTTGGAGGATCAAGATTAAAAAGTTAAGTGTATCAGACAGATGTTAGGACAGAATGAAAGATGAACGATATAAACACTACATGCAGTGCTTATATTCAAATAGGACACAAAAATATTAAACATATGTAATTTCAGATCTAATTAAGCTCCAGAAATTATATGTTTACAACAGATGGATGTGGTGATTCCAATAAATATATACCTCCCTAGATTTTGTTGGGGTATAAGAATAAAAATGTTTGATAAAGTACCTCCTCTTGATGTATGCTGACTGTCAATGTTCGTATTCTCTCTATTTGTTCTTGTGCCTCTGGGTTTTGCTCTGCATTGATACTGGTACCAAGAACTTCAAGATCTATCCTGTAAAGTAACAGCCTTACATTTTAGAGAAACATTGTTGTCCAAATAAAGTTAAAGGCTAACATTTTCGAGTCATAAGAAAATAAGGTGAAATTTGAAAAATCCAGACATTGTGTATTCCAAAATCTTATCTTATATGATCAAAAGTTTAAATGTAAATTAAAAAAAAAAAGTCTATTAAATCTGGCCAATATCATTGGAATCAGTGGTGTATGGATTAGACAAGTTTTACACTTCAAAAATTTAAATGATAATTTTTTTTTCCTTTGACCTTAACGTAGTGTCCTTAAAATTTTCTTGTGACTTAAATGATAGCTTACTTTGTGTCTGACTTGAGCTTGTCTAGCTTGGTCTTTAATTTCTCACACTTTAGTTCCAGCCTGATAGCCTTCTCACACATGTTGGTGCTCTGATCTACAGCCCTCTGCAGCTCACGAGAAAGCTTGCTATTCTCTTCCTGGGTAAAGAGGTATATACATTAAGGATGTAAAAAAATATTTGAAAATTAATTCTAGTTAATATCTGAATATGAATTTAAAATTGGATTAGTAGGGTTTTAGCAGAAAGGGACAGCTATTATTAATTTCAATTGTAACAGTGCTTGAATGAATCTTGTTTTATGTACATTGTATGTATTAGCAATCAATTTAAATTGCCCAATCTCTTAACTACTTTCTGGTGGATCTGATGAAAACCTTTTTTTTTCAAGTGTGGAGTTAAAAAATTATTCCCAAAACATTATTATGCTTTTATTACCTCCAACTGTTTGTTCTTCTCTGCAATTGATTTGAGATCTTCAGATGAAGATGAGGAAGATGTTGTGTCAATACTCCTACAATATGATAAAAAAAAAATTATCAATCAAACAACAATTTAGTAATTTAGAAAAAATAATGAAAGTGCCTACCAAAGGAATCACAATTAATGTCTTGTCTTATCCTTGTTTTTTTAGGGGGGGGGGGGGGTCATTCCATGAATTTACTAATTTGAATTAAATCATATGTCATTACTCACTCATAACCATCTAGAAACAAGAGAAACTTTTATCTCCCTTTAATACCTCCCATACCTTTAAAATAAATATCAACTGGAATTGCTTTATCTATATTTTTTCTGTCATATTTATCATGAGAATCTTATCTCTCACATCATGTATTACATGCAAATTGGAGGCAAGTAACACAAAAATATAATTATAATTTATTTTATTTTAATACAATTAAAATGCAAATCTTTAAAACACTTACATTAATGATACGCCTCCACCAGTATTGACAAGTTGTACTTGGAGCTGTTGCACCTGTAAAATTAAGAGATCATACAAATTATTTATATTTACATGTTTTATTACTAACACATACTCAAACTTGTTGACGGATGACCACCATGCCCTTCCCTCTCCACTGATTTTTTCTTGGGCTATCATCAAAAATAGTCGTGGGGATTTAATATTTGTTTTGAAAGTAATCCTTCTCATTTTAGTCATATAAAATTTCAAAAATATTTAATCCCCCATGTGCATTATTTTTTTTTTGTAAAAATAAAAACTTGCATGTTGTTTTTTTTTTATATGACAGATCATTTTGATCTCCCCTTATATGTGTCAAATATCTCAGACACCCACCAGCTGTTTAAGGCGGTATATCTCAGCAGCCTGAGGATCTCTGTTGACAATAGGTTTATTTTTGATTTTCCTTGCTCGGTCAGCGTATCTCAATGTGTTTAGGGTTTCCTCCATGTTAGAGTCAGCGGGGCTCACACAGGCAATCATTAGAGTATAACTGTTTCCTCCCAACGAGTCTAGAAGAACAATTACACAAAATACTGACATATACTTATGCACACATATACTAGTAAATACCGGTAATATTGTAAGACGTACAGGAATATTAATAAGATATGTACATTAATAATACATGTATTGGAAAAACATACATGCATATGCATTTTGAAAAAATGAATTTATATATATTCTGAATAAAAACAAACAATGTTATTTTTTCACTGTAACAATAACACTGCAATTTTCATTTTTAAAAATCTAATACCTTGTAAAAAATTTAATAATTGTAATTCTAGTTCCCCGTCTATCCATGTGTCACTAATTAGAAATACTGAGATGCTCATACAATACTAGTATGCACATACCTTGCAGTAACCTTGTCAGCTTGCTATCTCGGTAAGGAATGTGATTCCTGGCCTGACTCTCCTCTCCTAGAGCACTGATGACATTTCCTAGTGACAGCAATCCCTTGTTAATGTTGACGCCCTCCTTAAACCTCTCCCCTACTGCCTGTGTCCTCTTGGCCCTCTCTGATCCAGCCAGATCAACTAAGTGAAACTTACACTTACAAACATCATCCCTAAAAAACAATATGGTACAAAATATGACTTATACTGCAATTACATTTAAATGCATGCATTTTTAAAAGTAATTATAAATTATCTACAAATCTTATCTGACACAGTCTATTGTAGAAATTGTATTCATATAGGTTAATGGTCATCAGTTATAATATGTTTCTTTTGCAATGCATGAAAGACTACTAAATACAAATATTACTTACATATCTTGCCTTTTCTTCTGCTCAATTTGAATTGTGAAAATTGCATGGGAACGACTTGAATGTGTGTTCATGGCTGTTGAACCTGTTGTTCGTCCACTTGAACCACTTTGTAAACAGTTCATGGTTTCTTCAAAGCTTTCCACTACCACCTCAGACAAACCTGGTAGCTACAAAATAAATAAAAATCATTAATTCTTTTATCATTGAGAGAGTGGCTAAAAACCTGTAGGAGTCTTGCTCAACCACTTTACCCAAATAACCATGTAATACCTTGATATCTTTTCCCCCTAAAAAATACTCTGTAAAGTCATTACAATAATATTTAAAATACCTTTATCTGTCCATTCACATCCTCCCTTATGGCTAATGGTTCACGTTTAGCAGGTGGGCACAGTAGATCATTTATATCTTCATTATGGATCTGCAATTTCAAAAACCAATGTAGCTCATACAATATCAAATATCCCCCTTTTCAATTCAATTTGCACTGCTGAATATGCTAGAGAAAAAAAGATCAGAGTACATTAAATACATATAAAATGAAATCTGTTGATTCAAACCTATTGAAGTTAATATGTATATACCACTTCTTAATTTAAGATGTATACTCTATACTTCTGGTGTGAATTGTATTTTCTGAAGAAAAAAAAAGCCCACCTCTAGGTATGAAACTTTCACTGTAAACTCAGAATCAGGTCTGTCTGTGATGCCATTAAATAGCTCTCGTATTACTCTGGGAATAATCCCCATCTCTACTTCATCTTCATTAAGTGATGCCTCATAGCATCCTCCCATGGTAAATGTCTTACCACTTCCTGTCTGTCCATAAGCTAATACAGTAGCATTGTATCCTGCAAGAGCAAATTTTAAGCATAATTAGTCAAAGATTATAAAGATTACTTCAACCATGAAAAAAGTCATGAAAACCCCCATGACACAAGAAATTGGTAGATCAATATATGTGTACCCACTGTAAGCAAAAATAACTCATTGAATCATATAATTGTAAAAATAACCAATGCAACCAGTGTGATATAAATGAAAAAATGCTGTTTATCGATATTTTTAACTGTATTGCGATAACAATATTTTCAATGTAATTAAAATGGCATTTTCTTACTATATTTACTTTAATTTATATTTTATAATGCAAAATGTACATAACTATGATAAAACAAACACGGAGAAAAAAATCTTGTTGATTTCATTGATGCAAATGATTCCACAAAACAACTTCTGTCTTACTGTTTGGCTTAATTACAAACTTTCATAAGTCCATGTATATATTTAAAGACAAAATTCTAATCTAAGCATATTGTATATCGTATTACAAATTCGATGCTATACGATATTTTTTGTCATTGTATTGCAATATATTGAAATATCGATATTTTTGCCCAGCCTTAGAATAAATGCTCCCCGAGTGGAAAGGATACAAACATGCATTACTGGTTTCAACAGATTAAAGTCAGCACTATATTCTTGCAAAATATGGAGAGGAAAAAATGTTGGATCTACTTAGCTATATTAAGAAACAAGAAGCTGTCATTATCTAGACGAACTCCAAAAACGAAGTTAACAGAAGTAAGAAACTGGGACTGAAAAGGGCTCCGAAAAAAGAGTCTGTGCATGCGCAGGTACATAAAAATATCAATTTTTATAGGTTTACAACAACTGTCCATGCAAAGTTTTAGAAAGTGTGGCAATTATACCAATACTTTGATATGGTACATAAAAGACATCTGAATAGATCGTATTTGTTAGATTTTCGATTTTATTTGCAAAAGGAGAGATATTCACTTTCAAAGTTCATATTTCAAGTTAGATCAATTACAGAGAAAATTAAACGTTTGGCAAGTAAATACGCATGATAAAAGGGAAAAAATATGTAAAATTGAATAATACAGGTATATGTTGTAACTGTTAAATATTGACTGAGTGTTACCCATTCATAATATAATTTCGTCATATATATATATTGTAATCCTGTACGACATCTGAATTGAGAGTTATCACCACCATTATTTACCTACTTATCATCACATATGAACATAAATTATCATCTAAACATTTTTAGAACTGTAAACTATCAACTTGAGAACTTTAAAAAATCCCCCTTTTTAAATCACGGTAAAGAAAAATTCTTTATTAGTATCTTTTTTTGTGAATTTTTTTTTTTTCATAAAACAAATACGATTTAAATTTCTTGGAAGTAAAATCTAAGCATCTTTATTTTGGGAATGGCATGAAATTTAAATCAAGGAGACAATAAATAAGTTAAGAAGTTAATTTTTCTGATTGTAATGAATTCTATGCCGTATATCCAAAATCACTATTATGCGAGAATACGAGGTGATACATAAGTCAATAACCACTAAATAGCTAAATAAGTGCAATTATTTATTCAACAAAAATTGAAATCCACTCACAGTTTACTAAATACAGCCCTTTTGCCATTTCTCTTGATTTAAAAATATAGCTTTAAATAGCTATAAAGCTTTATTAAGCTATTCAGTATAGCTTATCACTATTTTACATAAATTTTAATCTAAAGGTATTTTTAGAACTGTAAACTAAAGCAATTTGGTGCAGTGACGATATACAAAATCACCCTTTTTAAATTAATGCATGTAAAAATCACCATCAAACGAAACTTTGTATCTCAAAGTTTTACAAGTTTTGGGGCTATATAAAGCAATTGATACAGTTACTTTTTATTATAAAACAAATAACAATTTAAATTTAACAGTTGGCACAATGAAAGCAATCATCCTTTCTTGCCTCAAGGCACCGAAGGTAGTGGATAGTTAGTCTTACAATAGAAATTCTCTTTTTGCTTAAAAGTATTCAAAAGCTGCAAAGTTAGAACTTTCTTTGATTTTGGTCATTGTTTTGATAGCCCATATTACAAATATGAAGAGTCAAATACATGCGACTTTTTGTTTATTTTCAGCAAAAAACATTTTCAATAACCATATAAATAGCTAAATAAAGCAATTTTTAGCTTAACAAAAATTGCTATTTAAAGCTATATATATAGTTTACTAAATACGGCCTGTTAATTGGTCGTATTTGAGGAGAAAGCGAACAACAATCCATCGTTTGTTAACATAGGGCATCATTTTGCCGCTATGCATGACGGAGCCAAGGAGTTCACGCCATTTTTGGAGTTTGTCTAGACTGTTTACACATTAAATATTTTAAACGTACCTTTGAATATATGTTTAATGAGTGGGAATACTGATTCCTGGTATACGAATGGTTGGCTTTGTGATGGGTTGAATACATAATCGTATGTAAAGGCTTTGTCCTTTCCAAGGATAATCTGTGGCTCGTCAGGAGTAAAACCGACACAAACCTGACATCCCTCATTCGTCTCTTTTGGGATGAGTGGACGGGCACGTACAGCGACCCTTACCGGGATAACTTTTCCCTCCGACATGTTGAAAGTGCTTACCTCATCCTATAAATGTACGCCCGATTACTATTATTATAAATATAAAGCATAATCAACTTAAATCAAGATCTATGCGTTAAAAATAAGCTTCGCAATTCAATGAAAATACTGTGTGACCAACGAATAACATCTTTTCAAAAACAAAAGGCACACAGAACTGATGTCAATTAATGCATTGCCGTCAGTTTTCAATAAAAAACAGATAAAATAATCTAAATTTAACAAAATCTTTGAGTTTTTGTTCTAATTCTTCAAACTTACCGCGACTCTCTGCATAAACCGTCCAATGAAATGAAGTGTTCAAAACGAGGCTTGATTTCGGAATTTTTCGTTTCACGAACGCGACTCTTAAAAAAATAATGGTCAAGTTGGCTATCCAGAAAGCCTGACATGTCCTTTAATTTTTTGTTTTCTTTAATTTGTTTCTGAATCATTGTAATGATCACGTGCAGAATTAAAAAAAATATTCTATGCTTTATCATTTATTATGTACAGCATTATGTTGCAAATAAGAAAACGATTACAAGTATTTAACTTTTCTTATAATGGCATTTATTACATTTAAGGAACAAACATGATGGATATATCAAACCATAAACCATTACAAAACAAGAAAGAAACTTTGATATAAAGTGGACTAAAAAAAGCTAATTTGTTATATCACTGCTGTAACCGGCATCAAAAACATTTTTTGTGATAAAATTTTATTCAAAATATATCTAAACAATGATAATCTATAAATATATATGTTATTAAATATCAATGAAATGTCTTATTTCCTGTTAAATTCATATTTTTCTGTGGGACTCATGTGGGAATTAACTTGTTTTAAATTTCCCATCCAGAGAGCCTAACCACAGGCGCTTGTTTCATACAGTGATTCAGTTTAATTACTATATATTAATAGTTATAAAATTCCTTAAACAAGCGTTTGATTTGTTATAAAATTTTTTGTTTTCTTTAATTTGTTTCTGAAATATGTGTCGTTTCTGAGCCAAAAGAATCAACTTACATAAAAAAAAATGTTCCGAAACCGACAGAAGTTCATTTAGGATCTTCATGTTTACATCAAAAATTGGATTTGATATAAATGGATAAAATAGATAATTTGTTATATCAAATCTGATATGGTACATATTCTTTCAAATTGTATTATTTGTTTTTGTTATTGCATATTTGTTAAATTCATAGTTGAGAATTAACAAATTTACGAAAGAATTTGTTGCAACAATTCAGTTTAATTCGTTAAAAAAGCTATAGAATTCCTTCAAACGCGTTTGATTTGTTATAACAAACTTTCGCATTCTTTATAACAAATTCAGCAAATCTATTATAACTGATTACATTATAAACAAATCAGGGAAATTGATTTAACTAGGAGTTTAAAATGCATTATGTATAAAAAATTCAACATTCGTTATCTTGATTTCAAACATATTTTTGAAAGGTCCTTGCTGCAGAACCATGGGCGTTGGAAGCAAATTGAAAGGGGGGTGGCTAAACCAACAAAAAAAGCCTAAACCGCAATTTCCAATGCCTATATTATGAGCTCAATCTTTTTTTTTTTTTTTGTTTTTGGTATGATGGCAGATAATTCAAAACAAGCTAGTTAAGGCGATATTAGGGGATCTGTAGCATTATGGTCAAAGACTAAAATATAAAATTATAACGCTACGGTTCTGCAGCTAGTCCTAAATGGAGTTCTGTATAAATTAAGTGGGTTCATTTTAAATCTCTGCATGTGTATTTGCTATATTGCTTTAGTCTTCTTCTTTTTTTTTCATTCCTTTACCTGCTTTAAAACAAAAGAATATAGGTGCTCTTTTTTCCATTTCACTATTGTTCTTCAATTTCCACATCTTTTTTCAGGGAAAAAAATGACTGATGTCAGAGTGTAAATTAAGATATATTAAAAGGATGTGTGAGCAAGGCGTGCAGAATGTCCATAGCTTCAGATATTAATAAAATGATATTCACTTTGTGAATTAAGTATTCAAGGTGAAGTTTTCTTTATTGAAATTTAATAAACTATACTATTGATTGCATTATGTTTAACGTCCCTCTCGAGAATTTTTCACTTAAATATGAAGATGCTACCCTTTGCCGGTGGAGAGCTGGAAATTTTCTCCTACACTCGGCACTTAGGGCCAATGAGCAGGAAGGGATCTTTTAGGTGCCAACACCTGCTGCGACACGGGTCCTATTTTTATACGGTCTCATCCGAAGGACCGGTCTCCATGTCCCACGGTGGGATTCGAACCCCCGGCCTAAAGATCAACTCCTTACTTCGCGACTCTAGAGCAGACGCTCTAACCACTGCGCCACGCGGTTGACGAAATTTGAATAAGCGAATGTTTCATCATTATTTTAGTGTACTTTTGATGTATACATAGTGGGTCATGGCTCCATCTTTTTATAGGCGAAAATGTATATAATTATGCAAACTTTAAGATTCACTTTAAAAAAAATGAAGCAAAGACCTAGTCCTATCGGAAAATGTTAAAGTTATGAGAAAATGATCCTTTTTGTCCTCTTTACTGTGTACATGCTATATCATCGGCAAATAATCCCAGTCTTAAAGCGATTTCTGTAATTTGTAGATATTTTAAATAAAGTATACTTTAGTGTTAGATGAAATATCACAGAAAACTTTGATATACACTGTAACTGCATTTTTTTTTCACTTCAAGTTTGTCACAGTTGAGGCATTCTGCCCACCTTATACATCCATCTTCTAATAAAATTTGAAATATTTGAAAGGTAGTTAATTGACTGATGTTGGAAAGTGGAAAAATTCTCCCCAAAAGTGCTCAAAAAACATTGCGCCGTAAATTGCACCTTTTTTGCATTAAGGGAGCTGTAGCGTTAATGGTTATGGTCAAAGACAAATATATATAACCATAATGCTACAGTTCTACAGCTATACTCCATCTAAACACTGATGATGAAATCATTCAACTTGAATACATGACTGCATTTCATAGTTTCCTTATCAGAGCATTTCCTTTTTTCAATCAAAATTTAATAACATTCATTTTGAAACACTAATAATTTATTAAACATTTTCTCTATAAAAAATTAACAATCAGCAGGTTAACACAAGAACAACATCTAACATTATAAAGCACAAAGGGTTGCATAAAATATAATGTTTTTTTACAGACAATATCACAGCTGTTCAAGGATAATATGACAAAGGACCCATGGGTCCTTTAATACTATACTCTCATTCGAGTATCATAACACAATTTTTCTCAGATACTTGCTTCATACAGCTTCCACACTTATATCAAGCTGCACAAGTTTCTCTGTTCTAAGTTATTCTACCATATAATTATACTTCTCCCTCTTGATTTTGTCCACAAAATTAACTTGAATCCATTGTTTGACCATTATATATACACATTAGAAAACCACACACTAATTTCTAATCTATCATGTAAGGTATGAAGTTCAGAAGCCAGGCCTTTTTTGACCCCATGTCCCCAGTGCATCCTACATGTAGGTTTATGCATACTTTTCATCAAATCCAACTTTTGTGTAGATTACACTGTAGAAGAAGGTGTGTCATTTGCTTCTATAACCCAAGAAACAAACTAAAAGCCTACTTGTGCCCATTTTACACATGCAATCATTTTATCTCCTTCAAATTCTAGTAATAAAAAATAATTCTTATTTTGAAGGATTTGTATCACTCCTCAAGCCCAAGGGGAGGGGGGGAGTCTTAAAAGAAGCTGAAAGTCAAAAATAATGATAACAGATGGGAACATTTTGCAATAGATCACCCTAGTGATTCAAGTGACCTATTGTACAAAACACTTTTTGGCTGGATTCTGATCAAATATTCATTGTGAAGTCAAATTATAACTCTGCATGCTTTTCTGCATGATAAATCCTGGACACCTGCACCAAAAGTGGACCAGTATCAGGATCAGACAACCACTGTTGTGCTGCCAGAGGACTGTCAAGCATCTGTAAAAAGGCTGAAAAAAATAAAACATAATACAATTTTTAAGTTTTCCATATATAGCATGCCTCTAAAAGGTGTATTTATTTACCTTATCCTTATCATTTCCGAGAGAATTAGGTAATTCATTTGAAATAAATTAATTTCAAGGCTATATATTCAGAAATAGGTAAAAAAAAAAAGCATATTGACAACATATTAAGCTAAACCTGGTACTTCCTGCAAGACACAAGAACAAAACATGTATTATTTTCAATATCTACTCAAAATTCACAAATTGTTAAAATTTCAATCAAATATCCTAAAAAAAATAAGCTGTATAATTAACAATGTTACACATTAATACACTTTTCCAATATATTTTAACACTTGCGTTTGCATTACCTATTCATGTCCAAGATGAATTGTTTTTGTTTTACATGTAAATGTAAACTAATAGTTATTTGAAATAGTCTTTAAATGTTGCTAATGCATCACCAAAATGACTTAAATACTTCTGTATTAATTAAGCAATATTTTTTAAAATTTCAAATGAAATAGAGTACAAAACAATTATTAGATTTTGACATCCATACCTAATAGACACCTAGGGTTGTTAAGACCTAATTGCACTTGTGGGTTTGCCATGATGGCTTTGTACACAGCACCATTTGTATCCAGACCCTCATCCAGGTCCTGGGGTTGTGATTTCCTGTCGCCCAATAACCACTCACACTGGAAAATATCCATAGCAACAAAGTCAACACATCAAAAGTTATGTCTTGAAGTAGGCACTTTAATTAAACTCACAAAATCCTTAAAAATTGCTTTTATACTTTATTCTTATCAGTTAAAGACTTGTGAAATCGGACACCTTTTAATTAATCAAAAGAAAAAAAACTTACTGCATCGTTTTGATTGTTTCTGCTGATACGCAGGGCATCCAAGGCATCTTTTTCATCAAATCCCATCTCAACAAGGTTTTGTAATATCTGTTAATGAAAAATATTGTTGCAAGCAAGGGACAAAACTATCTGTACAAATAGATATAAATGTATGTACTGGTACACTCATACCGGTACATTTTCAATACAAATACTTTCTGATGTCTGACTTTTGAATCATTTGCAATTTTTTCCCTTTCAACCTGAAGGCATTCAACATGCATTTCGTAATTATTAGATCTATAACACAACTGGTCAATTCTTTCCCGTATACCTTGTGGTTTGGTTTGAACTCTCTCTTGCGATACTCCCTCAGTGACTGCAGTATGTTGGTGGTTTGATGCCCATTTTTTGTGACAGAAGTTTTCTCCTCTTTTCCACCAACAGCACCCTCCTCCTTTACAAAGAAAAAAAATTCAATACCGGTAATTAAGCGGTCCTTCTTAATTCTTTTTGTTTTGATTTCTTGTACTAACTCTCTTCATTTAATGAAATAAAAGGTACAAAGTCTTGATTTCTTGTATGCCACTTCTAACAAATTGAACAAGACCTGGCACCAGGGACATTTAAAATCCATGTAATGCAGTATATAAAGACTGGGACTTTTCTATTTACCTTATTGATTGAGCTTCCAGGTAGAGGTTCATCTACATCTACATCTGACTCATGTTGGATGAGCCACTCCATTGAAGACATCACAGACATACTATAAACAAATGCCCAAATATTATTTCTTTAGTACCGGTACCTGAGATGATCCAATTCTTTACCGATAGTTATTGTAAGGCTTTCATTTAAATGAATTCTACAGAATGATTATTTTATTAACAAGGACACCACAAAGCAGAGCATCTTCCTCGCAGGGAGCACACTTATAAATCAAAATGGCATTTGACATCAATCCCGAAGCAAATTACTTCACTTCTGTTTCAAACAGCACTAATGAACACACTTAACTGCATTACTATATCCCCTTCAACTCTGCTGTGAGGGGATGATAAGGATTAGAGAACACTAAAACATATATTTACTCATTGAGAAGCAGAGCTTTCTTGGCCCTGTTTTCAGGAAATCCCATGTCACACAGCTGTTTTAATGCTGTAGCATCAATCTCCTGTTCTGGGACTGGTTCTTTCAACATCTCTGAGAAAAAAAATCAAAATAGTTTTTCTTACATTAGAAAAGACAAAAATGTCTCAGCAAAATGTATTATAATTTATTAGGGATGTCATCGAAGACTACATGTTCATAGTGGGAGAGAGCAGTGGATATGCAAATATACCGGTATATTTTTAATACTAAAATCGGTACTCGGTTACTCGGATGTATATTTTTAAATATTTCTAAGCTTATTTATTAATGCATTAAAACATCGGTTTTAAAACGTAAAATGTTCATTGCACTTGTACATACAGTAATTAGGGTTTCCTATGCTCTCTCTTGCGATACTCTAAATGACCGTTATCGCCTGTGGCAGTGTTTATACAGTAATTTTTTGTGACCAAACACCTGATGTACCTACCCGGGCTTTTCTCACCTTCGACTGTCGACTTCCCTTATATTTAGTTTGCTTTAATTATTTGTTTTCATTGAACATCGTTTAAGGTCCATTATATTTAAACAAATTAAATAATTTTGTCAATTCTCCAAGAAGCCGTAAATTCAAAGACGTTATTGCACGTGCGATTGTTGATTTGGATGCATTTGATTACATGCCAATTAATGCAAATGGTTGAAGGCAAATGCTTTAAAAATCTTATGTCCATCGTTGCTCCAAACTACAACATACCGTATCGTAATTCTATGAAATCTAGGATCAAAAAGTGTACGAAGATCGTATAAATCCGCTCTGTTATAGGATAACTTATCAAGTTTATACCGTACATATAGCTCAGACACTTATCACTTGGACATCAAACGCACCTAAGAGTTACATTACAATTACGGAACAAATTACTTCATTTTTTAAACAAAAACACTGTGAACCATTTATGATTTTATTTCCCATATTTATCTGATAAATAAATTGAACTTAAAAAATGTTCGATTAAATTTCGTCGGTTACAAAATGGTCATAATTGTTACAACGCATTTGCAGGTAACCTCCCATCGGTTTTATTTCTACAAGAGTTTACAATGTTTTACAGTTATCAATTAACTTGTTCATATTTATTTACACTTTTACCGAGTACCCGGGTACTCGATCGGAAAAACGTCCGAGTAACCGAGTATCAAAAATTGACCGATTTGACATCCCTATAATTTATATATCACATTTGTTAATTGTGGAATTATGCATTTCTCCTGCAATTACCTTTAAATTACTGAGTTGCTAAAATGAAAGCTATTCCCAATATTTTAAACAACTTTATAGGATTTACAATTTGAGTTTTCATCTCTTATCTCATTTTTCCTAGGAAAGTACTTCAAATCCTTCCTCAAACTAAAAGTGCACTGCTTAGAAGTTTCTCACATTTATTTCATACATACTCTTTTGAGAGATATCTACAAAATGATGATCAATCTCCTTATATACAAAAATGTAACAAACTAATAAACCTTCAGCTTGTGTGAATATTTTGGATGCTTCTGGATTCAGACTCAAAATTTTCTGTGATGCCTCTATTAGGGAGATTAGTATTTTTCTTAGCTCTGTCTGAAACTAAAACAAAAATAATATTGTAGAAGCAAATGTTTTTGTTTCACAGAGATAAAATTTTGCCAGTTTATGATCATGATGACTTCAATTCATCATTTCAATATATTTAAGATATACCGTACATGTATATAACCTTGTGAACATTTCTTTAACTAAGGATTTAATTCACTGATGAAAGGAATCCATGGCATGTCTAGATTGTTGGGTATGCCAGAATATTAGTAGCAGTTGGATGTGTAGGATATGACTTGCAATATGTGTGAAACCTAGTATGCATTCATTATCCCATGCTTTCAACTGTTATGTCCCTAGCATACCCAACAAACTAGAGCAAACCCTAGCATACCCAACAAACTAGAGTAAACCCTAGCATACCCAACAAACTAGAGCAAACCCTAGCATACCCAACAAACTAGAGCAAATCCTAGCATACCCAACAAACTAGAGCAAACCCTAGCATACCCAACAAACTAGAGCAAATCCTAGCATACCCAACAAACTAGAGCAAACCCTAGCATACCCAACAAACTAGAGCAAAATTCTTAAATCAGTTGTATGTCGAAAAAAAATTAAATTATGGATCTAAAATACAAGATATTCCATGTTGATTTTTATAATCCCTGCCCAGAAACACCAACCATGGTGACAGAAATGCAACTGACATTTTGACTTCCTTTGACATAACAGTTGAGTTTAGTTCTTCCAAATATCTCATACAGATTGAAGTTTTTAAGCAAATAATACACAAGTGCACTACTCCGATGGTCACATCATTGAATCGTTATTTCAATCAAATAATTCACCAGTTATTTTCTAATGATAATACACAAGTACAGAAAACATTTAACAGATTCCTTACATCCACTGTAACTGATGCTTGTTCTGGTAGTTTGACTGTCTGTGCTTTGGGTAGTGTTGATGTCAGTTTGTTGATTATATCTTCTGTGGGGATCTTCTTAGAATCATCCTTCACCTGCATACAAAAATAGGTTGTTATCAATAAATATTTCTCTTTTTGCAATGTTTCAAATTATTTCTTGTAAAATGTAAATAACTTACATTTGATGTTCGATCTTTCGTGTCAAAGTTCATGGCTGGTAATCTTTTCTTGAGTAGTAATAGTTCATCTAAAATACCACAATACTATTTTCTAACTCAGTTCTAAACAGTTTTTGCAGAAATCATATACAGTATATATATATATATATATGCATAATGTCTTAACAATAAACAATAGAGCAACATTTACATGTATAGAGAACAAAATATGATAAGATCTGCATTATGCATAATTATACTACTATATGCTTTTGGGTTATATAAATTAACCATTGTCGATATTAACCATTGTTTTGTAATCCCTCCTCAAATACCGTCTTTTCTTCTGACAAAACCTTTCCTGTGCGCACTAGCAAAATTCGATGGTATAAGGATTTCTTCATACTGTCAGCAGGACTTGAAAAATGATTTAAAGATATAATCTTCAATTCATCTATCTTCATATCCGCCTTCAACTCTGTCAAGAAATCTTGTCCACTCATGCTAGTTATTCTAACTCTTAGTCCAGCTTGAGGAAATATGCTGGAATCTGATACATACATTATGAAAACCTCCGAAACGAAAAATCCCCGAGATCATTCGAACGAAAACGTAGTTTTCAGTATTTTGTGCATTTTGAGCCCGATGTTATAAACATACGGTATGTACGCATGTCTCTGCTATGACCAAAGAAAGCTAATAAAGGCTTTCATGGATTGATCAATCAAGATAAGCGTGTTTTAGACAACAGAAAGCGTTTTAGAAATAGGTTTTGATTTTTTTAAAAAACAGTTTTGGGAAATGATTCATGAATTCAGACTGGATCTTTTAGTGAAAATGTGCGCACCATGCATGTGTCAGTCCCATTTAAAATTGTAATTCTATTAGTTTTCTGTGCGATGATGCCCGCTATTAGTTAACATAAATATGGCTCAGTACTTTAAAGGAAGAAGAATATGAAGAATAAATGAATGTTAAACTACAAATTAAATCCCTCACCAGCCCCAATTTCAAATTGAAGAAGATGAAAAGAATGACACGATGTCTTCTTGGAAAGGAAAGGAATTATCGAATAAATATAAACAGATGTTTCTAAATGGAGATTTGACTCTTTGTTACTGTTCAAGCCATGAATTAGTTGTACATGTATTTTTATTCTCATTTCTCATTATTAACCATGACAAATATTAAATATTAAAACAGGTGAAAACCCTAGAGTCCCAATCTTTAGATCAAGATGTACAGGATGTGTTTGTGAAATGCCCTCGTATGACAGCTTATTGCAAAAAAAATGTAAGGTTAAGAGATAGAAAGTGTTACCAGTATTACCCAAAGAAAGAATTGACATGTGAAAGCCTGAGCTCCAACTGTTCAAAACTTATGTCCAAGGTTAGAATTTTTGTTGGTCAAACTCCAAGGCCAAGGTCAAAACAGGAAAAACGATCTTGTCACGAAAAATACAAAAATAAAAATAATAGCCCTATATAGCAATAACTGTTAAAAAGTTATGGTCAAGATGAGAGTTTTTCAAAAACATAAACCTCAAAGGTCTTGGTCAAAATTAAGGTCTAAACTGTATGTTTGGTATCCAAAAAAGGTCTGGTCACAGTTAAGGAATACACCAGTAAAATGTGAAAGTCTTGCTCCCAATTCTTAAAAATCTACTTCAAGGTTAATATGGTTTTTTAAAGTTGACAAGCTCTAAATTCGAGATCAAAAAGGCCAAATTCCTTACACCCAAGGAAAGGTGTTGGCATAAAAAATAAACATGTAAAGTATGAAAGACCTAGCACAAAAGGTTATTGCTAAGGTTAAAAGCTCTCCGAGGTAAAAAATCTAAAGAGATCACATACGTTAATGGTATCTCAAAGAAAGGGTTTGCACATTTTAAACACATGTGGAATATGAAGGCCATAGCTTCCAATCAATCAAAAGTTATGACTTTATGGCACAGGCACTTGTTTCGGAAATAAATTTTTAGTTCATAGTATAATAATAACACACCTGTGTTATTATAATACTATGGGTTAAAAATTTATTTCCGAAACAAGTGCCTGTGCTTTATTATAGCCAATTTTTTGCGAACAAATAGACAGATATATAGACAGGAAAAAACTAAGCAGCATACAGCTGTACAGCATAAAAATCAAATATCAAATATAGTTTGAAACAATAGAAAAATGGTTTTTAAATCAGTTGACGTAATTGAGATATTATTAATTTCAGTTAAGTGTGCCGTTTTGCATTACGTCAAGGTCTTTTTCGACAGATGCGCCCAGCGTAAACAATTCAATCCACTGTGTGATTGGTTTTCTTTTATTATCAACATTGACATGGAAATAGTCTGTTGCACGAGCAACCAATCAGGGATGAGAAGAAATTTCCAGTCGTAAATCTTGCGGTTAGGATGCAATGTATTATCTACCTGGAGCGCAGCTGTCATCATGGGTTGTGACGTAATTAAAAAACTGCACACTTAATTGTGCTATTGATAGTATAATGAGAGTGCTTAACTCGACTAGCTATTCTTTTTCTGACATGGGAGTCGGAACCATGGGGAAGGGGCTTAGCCCCTCTTATTTTTTTTGCCAAAATAGACAACTGGGGTTTTCCTTTTTGGGGTTTAGCCCCCCTTTCAATTAGCCCCCCCCCCCACTTTCAATTTGCTCTCGACGCCTATGTCTGAACTTCAAAATATTTCATAAAATTTATTTATTTACCGGTTATTACATGAATATTTCTGAGAGAGAGAGAGAGAGAGAGAGAGTAAACTGGATATGGAATACTGAGTATAAATGATCTCCCCTGATTTGTGGTTGGATATGCTTATCGATGCAACAAATCAGGCGAGATTTTTTTCCACGTTTTAAATTAATATCTTGACTCTGTACATATTTAAGGAGGAACAGGACCTTTAGCTGAAAAAATTCTGTCAATGAATTTTTTTTGTATTTTTTATATTACTAATTTAATATGTTCTTAACATTTTAAAACGGTCCTGTCATGGGATTTCTTGACTTATTTAAAACATATCGCCCCACAAATACCGCCCTGTTTAGAGTTTGTATGGAGTTTAGATACTTCATGTTTACGGACCCATAACGGAGTCCATAATGCGAATTTTTTGGGCACAAACGATAAATATGATTAATAACACTATATACCCAAATATTTCAGAATATTCGTAGTGTTTAAATTATCTGAAAGCAATTGTTTTAATTTTATATAGTATTTAGTTGGGATAATTTCTACATTTTTCAAGGCAGCTTTAACGACAAAAACCTCATTTGGAAAAAATTCTGTCAATAAATATTTCTAAATTTACGATTGAATGTCAGTCCTTCATCGTATTTATTTACTGCATAAATATCACAGGGTGAAGCTTTAATACCTCAATATCGCACAGGACATCGTTGAATTAGACGTAAACATGATAAAAACGCTTCACGTTTGTATTTTCCGAGTGCGGGAAATCAATTGTGACGTCACACGAAAACATAAACATTCAAAATTATTTAAATAGAGAGACTCTTTCCTACTAAACACGAAAAAAAACAATTTTAGAATTTAGAATAAAATTACACAAAAACTGTTGATTTTACAACGTTTTAAAACATGTATATCATCACCGATTATGACGTAATATGTCTTTTTAGTCATGTGACATGTTCCCTGTCTCCCCTTAATGTATCTACCAGTGCCTTGGCATATATAGCATAATGCATTGAAATCACAAGTTATCGATGTCTGTACACACAACACCACGAACCGAGTACATATTCATTTAGAACAAACACTGATCACAATCCAATCATTTTCTACTCTGATAAGTAAATACTGAACATTTTACTGAGAGATATCCTTCGTATTTTTAATGTAATGTTTTTGTCTCTTTACATGGGAATTTAAACTTTATTTAAACTTTAAAACACCTGTATAAAGACTGGAACCTTTTCTTTTATGACAGATACACAGCTTAAAAAGGGCCGTGGAGATGGTTCGCTTGACTAGATACAATATGGCGAATGGACCGATATCAGATTAAGGACTGTTTTTAAATGCAGTTGTAAATATTCGAGGACAGTGACATAAATTTTGAAATATCTAACTTTCATGAAAGGACCATTTAGAAACTAAAGATTGGGTAAGTGATTCAATTTTGAAAATAAGTAAATACAGCATCCCATGGCGTAATTTGATATTGGTTACATATTATTTTGTCATTAATTTTCAATCAAAAAGTGAAAATTATCATGGCGGGTTGTGTTTTCTTTATTAAAGGTCGTGTTTTTATTGTCTGAATTATTAGAAACGACTCGCACCGTTTTCTGGTTTCTTTATATTTTTTTTTTTATGTTTGTTGCTATACACATATGCATGATATATAATTAACCATACCGATGATACAACCATTATCTGAGTATAAGAAAGATTGGGATTTAATTCATATAGACCTCTAACTGTTTTTTTTCTGTTGATTCCCCCCCCCCCCAATCCAATACCCCCTTCCATTTGGTTCAGGCGATGTTTTAGTTTATGTATGTCTTTTATGATGATTTTATCAAAATTCCCAAAATACATGGACCTATCACTTTAATCATACAGGCTCGTGTTGTTTGGCAATTGTACAAAATCATAAACAAAACTAATTAAAATAAATTGGAGCCACCAATTAAAATCTTATCGCATATCAATGTAACCTCATTGTGATATCGGCCCTAGAACTGCATATATCGATATTCATCAAACTAACACCATCAATGTAATTTTGACAAGTGCCTCATATATGCCAGTAAGGAATGACGTGCAAAATTCATTGTAAATCATTTTATAAATTTCCAACTATAATACATCTTTGGCTATACACTAGAACAGTTTAAGCCTTCAATTGATATAAAATAAACTCTTAAACATATTAGGAACGTGTTCTCAATTTCCTCTTTTAATGAAATTCTTTCATTGCTAACGTCAATAACCTGGCGATATACTCGGTCGAAGTCCTCAGAATTAATGACTGATTTGAGATATACAAGTCAGAGAGTCTCAAAAGCGTCAATATCTTCTCAAACATCGTAGTATTTTTGTTTCTTAATCAGTTGGAGAAAATGAATTGATCGCAAGACGTTTGTAAGGTAAAAATTCTAATATGCATTCGATAAATAAAAATTAAAACCGTAAGTCCCTATACTAATAGATGTGTTTTTACAGAACGGGTTTTTAAAAGGTTTAAAGTGTTGCAATTTATTTAAATCAAATGACATTGTGTTTACCATTTGACAAGAAGTTTTAAGCCTTTCATGAACAGAAATTACAGGTCAAAGTTGTCTCTGTTTCTAAATAAACTGATAAAATGGAAACTACGTTTTTTGTAATTTTTTTCTCACGGAATTTATTTTGAAAATTCAAATTTGAATGAAGTCTTTTCAGTATAATGCGTTTCCAATGAGTGAGAATTTTAAATTTCTAGAACACAAATGAAACGGAATCATTCTCGAGCTACTAATATTTCTTAACTGAAGTATATATTCATGCATTCATCAATTTATGTCACGGGTCAGTATCTTTTCCAAACCAATAAAAACTGCAATGTGAAGCGAAAAATAAATACACTTTTAAATAGATTTGTCAAAAAGATTTCCCGACTCTAAAAATATAGAATGCATATTTCGCGCGCTTACAAATGAACAAATATTGTAAATGAAATTGATATATTGAAATACTAGTATGTACCTGATTAGATACTGTATCACATTTCGGAAATATGAACTAATCTCGAAGACTTGCAAACGATTCAATAATTGTATTCTATTTACAATCAATTGAATACATGCACTTTTATTAATCATTTTCATTATATTGAAAAGGGTGTGACGTCCAAGTTCAATTCGGTCCGCGTAATTTATACCTTCGAGGAGGTAAAAGAAATTTAAAACTGTTAAGAAAATTGTAAATCTTTTTTCAGTGAACAAAATCATTAACTATTATACAGAATGACGCGACAATCAAGATGGATTTTAAATTTTAAATGAAGGAAAAGTATCTTTTGATAATGCCTATCAAGCAATTGGAATTGGGTTAGTATTAAGGATAGAAGTTGCAAGGTTTTAAGCATAATATCATGCTTAATTTTTGGTCGATCACACAATCCCATGGATATTAAAGGTTATCTCTCAGAAGCCTTTCAAATTGATTTTAAAAATAAACCGTATATCAATTTAATACCAGCTCGATTTTAATGGAATCTTTTTCCTCTGTATGTAGGAATGTCAACTTTGGTAGAGAATCCGTTGGAAAGTAATTTGAGTGGACCTAAACCGACCATCGACGATTCGCTGAATGGAGGAGAAGTCATACAATTAAAGGAAGCTAAATTCAACCAAGATGGAGTCCTCCAATACAAAGATACAGTTTTAGACAAAGAAAACCTGCACTTGGTGGGATCCCTCAAAAACAAAGAGGACGACATAGTTAAACATGACATTGCAAAACGCCCGAAAGACAGTGCCTCAAAAAATGATATTGATGGTAAGACAGAAGTGACGGCATCTTCTCGGCCGGTCACTGGTGTCTCTGTGAAGCATATTGGAGACGACAAAATAGACAATGGACGAAACACACAGAGTCCCTCTAAAAAGAACGGAAGGCGTTCTCACTCCGACTACGGCAGATCATCGAACATTGCCAAACAATCTGTGTTGGCCACAGGGAAGGGTAGATTTGATCCAATTCCCTTCCCCAACAGCGCAGACTACAGAAGCATGCCGAGCCCCCCTCCAAAACACATCCGAGTTCCAACCAAACTCATCCGGATAACCACGGTCACTGTATCGGCTAAGTAAGTATACCCAACAATTGAACAAATCTCTCAAAACTTTGAAACACGAACAGGTGGATCATGCAAGGACATCATTTGTCAGGTGACACAAAACTCTTTTTAAGGGAAATACTTGAAAACCGTAGCTCTCAGATATGTTTACTTCTTTTTTCCACATTAAAAAAATTGAAATGGCTCAACGTATAAAATATAGTCAATATCTTCCTGAACAAATTTCCCCCTAAATATAAGTTATACTAAATATGATAATTAAAATAAAATAGTCAAATGAACTTTACTTGAAATGAAAACATTTTTTTGTTTCAAAAGTCCAAAAGAACATGTCAATAGAATATATTAAGAATTATTAGAAAATTCACTCCACATCAAAATATATATCGTCATGAAATGCGCACGCAATCGTTTACATTAAGTTTGCTCAATGACTTGAATGGAATCAACTCCCAAGTTACAGAGCGTGTAGCTACTGTAGCTCGCTGGACTAATAACCAGAAGTCTCTGTCAAGACTGGAGCTCTACTGGTTTGTACTTATGGATAAAGGAAGAGAAAAGAAGCAGTTGGGACATATAACTTTACAAAAGCAATACTGTGGAAGCACACATTTTCGTGGGCATAAAATTTCGTCTTGTCATCAAAAATTGTTTCGTGGGCATTTAATTTTATTGTTTTCATAGTAATCATATTCAATATAAAGTCATATAAAATTTCATGTGGGATTTAATTTCGTTGAATATTGTTAACAACGAAATTTACACCCCACCCCCCACGAATATTTGTGCTTTTACAGTCAATAGAATAATGATCCTTGATTAAGTATCTTTTTGTGGCAAGATTACAATAAGACTACAACTGTAGGAGAATCTTTTAATAAAATTTTACAGAATTTTCAATTTAAGTTATCATGACAACATCGTTCATCAAAATCAAAAACATATAACTGATAATTATGTATCTCAGTGTAGTCTACTTGCATGCCAAATAATATTATATTCAGACTAAAACTGTATTTGGAGTAGCATCTTGAAAGTATTTCGCAGAAATTTTTATTTTTAATAACCAAGGCAACACTGTTCGTTGAAATCAAAAACCGATACTGGTAGTAAACAGAATTGTGTATCTTAGTGCAGTCTACTTATATGCTAAGTTATATTGAAATCAGACTAAAACTGTAGGAGGAGTATCATTTTGAAAAATTGTTTAAAGACAGACAGACGGACGGACGACGGACGCATTACTATCGCATAAGCTCTTCTTGTCTTCGACCAGTAGAGCTAAAAATTGGGATTGACGACGGTCTGTCAATATATTTTTTTGGAAAGCTACAGTTTCGCAGCTACTCCAAAGCATGTAAGTCAAAGTAGAAGCAACATGGAAACTTCGAATTACATGTAATGGAGTTCGAGATGAGAAAATCTGACTGTACATAACGTTATTTAGTACATGGTAGAGAGAGAGAGAGAGAGAGAGAGAGAATTTGAGTTTCGATTTCACTAAGACATATCCCTTTTGCAATAACATCCGTCATACGCAAGGAAGCCATGGCCATTGACAATTTCAACAAATGCTTAAATTACATTGATCTCCCATGGTGGCATCAATACTTATACACAATGACAAATACAAAGTCGTGCAAAATTTATAATAGTGATTATAACCAATAGGCTTCATTGAAAAATTTTCCCTACACATATAGATTTTTACCCGTTTCAAGCCTCTGAATAACAGGAAATTGATCTGATGTCGGCTTCATTATTGAATTATAAAAAAGAAGTAAACAAGAGGTTTTAGCTCCCGTTATTAAACATTTAACAACTGACTGTAGCTGGTTGTTGTGTAGATATAGAAGTTTTACGATTTCCCTCTTGATTCCTATGAACTGATTAGATGTTCCCGCCGTTACTGGGCCCTGTTAAAATAAGATGCTGGCAATATCACGGAAGGCAAGTACAAATCATTTTTAAAGTAAATTTTAATGAAAGAGATATATTTCTACAATCCAATAAGTAGAATGTTATTATGAGGCTCGTAGCATACAAAACTTAACTGTACTGAAGTCAAAGCACCAGGTTTTTCTATTTTTATTAATAAAAAAATTACGGGAAGACAGTATCCTATTTTGGTTCAAATATGATTCCTTCTACTTTAATAGGTAAATTCGAATACATGCATGTACATTCAATACATGCACAAACGTACAACATACAAAAAAGATAAACTGCTTAATATGTAGAATTTTGTCCGTCGAGACATATGTACATGTAGCAACAATTTTATCACAATGAACATTGCATAACATTGTTTGAATATTATTCAAGTAAAGAAGATAATTTACATGAAATCAGATTGTATAAATTGCATTAACAGATTTACAATTCATACTTGTTTTCGTAAGTCAGCAATAATAAAACTATAGACAGATAGACATAGAAAGCAAAGTTTGTACAAATGACATCGTTTTAACAAACCAATTATATATCTCATACATCTCTTCTTACAAAGGGAGAGATTAGTAACAGATAAGTCCTCTTTATGTAATTTCTTGCCCATGGTTTACTTTGCAGTTTTGTGCAACAAAACATCGTTTAAACCACCTCTGAAGTTTTTGCTCGGTCTTTGTTGTAATAGTGCATATAATAAGCCGTATTTTTTCCATTATCAGCGACTGTCAACTCCTAAAACAATTTAGATAAACACTCTGAATGAAACCCTGCATGGATCAATACCTTTTATAATTGTATGGTAGCTTTTAAAAGTATGTGCTAAATTGAATGTTAAACACTTAAAGGTAAGAAAAACATTACTAGAAAAATTAAAGACTAGACATGAGTGATTTTTGTGAATTACCTTGAATAATCTTTATCAATTAAATTGAAAACTCCATTGTCTGAAAGTAATATTACACGAGACACTTTCATATTCAAATGTCCGTGTGTATATGGGGGTTTGAGAAGGTGACGGAGACATTAGTACCTGGATACGAGTAGTTTTAGATGGGTGAGTAGATTTCGAATCAAACTTGGCAGCATATTGCATTATATGTAATGTCCAATCTATACTATATGGAGGGTGTCATCAATATTGTCCTGCAATAAACCTGAAAATCAAAAGGATTGATTGTTAGTTTATGTACAAAATAATCCATTATTTGTCCACACAATTAACTGCTTTAAGTAATATTTAAAGTTGAACGTAGGCCTAACGATTCTAGAGAACATAGGGCTTTTCGGGCTATTGTGGTTCTTTTGCGACATACACGGGTATAGCGTCACGTTATTGTGACGTCACAATACAAATCCATAGAAGCTTAAGGTAAGTTCAGATATGCTACACTATGTTCTTATTTTCATTTTAATGGTCATACATCAGACGCATTTTTAAAATATTTTCAAAGGCACTTGATGAGAAAAAAAAGGTTGTTTTAACGTGCGTTTATATAGTCTAACAACTTTATAGGACACACTGTCGTAGTACCGTCACTTTCGTGTATAAAAGTGGGGATGGGTACAGCCAGGGAAAAAATGAATTTCCTAAAAATTTTGTCCAAAAATTTTTACAAAAAAATACCCCCCCAAATCCTAATTTGTTTTGGGTCAATTTTCTCTTTTCACAACTGATTTTATAAATACATTATTATATTCATGATATTAACCCTTCACAGAACATTTTCCATCGTTACCCCCCCCCCCAAAAAAAAAAAAAAACCTTGGGTCTCTCCCCTTTGTCGAGGTGTGTCTGTCTCTTATTAGCAAAACCAAAAAGGGGGGTTGCAAATCCCTAATCCCCTTCTCTGGATCCACCACTGTACACTGAGGTTGAATTAATTTAATTATCAACCAACTTCTCTGTATGTTGTTAAAATAAGTAGCTACGTGTTAGCTAAAAAGTTCATTTCAAATTTTGTTCACAGAATTACACACTCTACATTTCAGTTTTTAATGTAAAATGTCCAGTTTCAAAGAAATTTGAAAGTAAAATGGAAAACAAAAAAGAATTTCAATACTGTATATCTAAGTTGATTTAACAGCTGTTAAAGACTTCGAAGTCACATTTGGTTTGGATTTATCATAATGAAACTCTGTGTGCCGCTTTTTTGGAATTTCCGTAACAATGAATCTGTATACGTTTTCAAACGATCCTGCGGACATCACTCCAGGACTAAAACCGAGACCCCTCTGTCCTTTACAATCAAGCACGAGTCATCCATTTTTAAAAAGTTGAAATCCGATTTGCTCACTTTAACACTGCATTAATCCCCTTGACTATTTATTAATTAAAACACGTCGAGGTGTACCTTTAACTACAGTAAATCTCTACACACTTTTCTGAAAACAAATATCAAAATGGCGAATCAATGACGAAAGTAAAGCAACAAAACATGCATACAAACGGAACTTTCCAGGTGGTTCTTGCGAACAAATCCTTTTCAGTAACTGGACTATCTTCTTTGGGGAAAAATGGCTCTAATAAATCAACCCCGAAATCAAGGTATTTTTGTAAAGCACGATTACAACATGCAGCTTCCTCGAATTATTATGTTTCAAACAGTTTATTTACTAGTACTTGTCTGAAATAATGTGTACTTTGGATACTGTCAGAAAGAGGTACAAAGAACCAACTTTTGTCGGACATTCTAACTTTAAGCCATATTTACTTGCAGAACGAAACCAGCGCCACGACCACCAATGAGCAGCCTGTATTATGAAGAGCCCAAGAAACCAAAGAAAGTGATTGGATGGGATGAGGCCAGCAATGCCCGGCCCCCGCTGAGAATCGACATGGAGGGACCGGGGCCCTGTTCTTACTCCCCACAGAATAAACCTCTATATGAAACTAACGCTCCATCCTGGTCATTTGGATCCAAAACACAACCCGATAAAGGTACCGCTCGGTTCTCTCAGGCTCCATTGTATCTTAGCATGTTACAGAATTAAGATACATTCAATGTAAAAAATAATTACTTTATAACAGTTTGTAAATCATAGACGGATCCAAGAATCGGTGACATGATGCGAAGGATCAAATACATGAGCGTTTTCACAGTCTCTACAATTTACTCAGTCCAATTATACTGTGATTTGTTATGTTTCCATTAAGAATGAATTTGAAAAAAAGTGGAATATACTTAGAAAAAGAGAATGAGATGTTATATGGTCTTAAAATTGTTCTTGTTTAACCAGTTACAATCATGCTTATATAACACTCGCCACTTTAGGTGGGGGAGGCAGAACTTCGTGGGAAAAGTCCTGGTTCCAGAGTCCTCACCTCTACCAGCAGAAAACAGATTTCTTCGCCGATAATGCGGTTTGTACTTGTATATTTTCGACTTTTTTAGGTTCAAGAATTTATAATTACAAAATAAAATGATTAAAGTAATTACCGTTACTGTAAAGGTTGAAATTTTGCATGACTTTTATCAGCATTACAATAATTTTCACAATACTAAAACCGACATGAGTGATGTCCCGATTTTGCTTTAAAAGTCATTTATTTAGTAGTTCACAGGCAAGGGATTATAGCAATTTACTTTTTAAAAAAAAGAACTTATTTGCATTTCAATCAACAAAAATAAAAATTAAAAAGATACTTTGTATATTACAACTATTTTATATTAAAATTGTCTCGAGCTACATTTCAGATCTGTAGAAGCTGGTTTGAAATATGAAATGGGATGGAAAACCATCCTCCAAATAATTTTTTAAATCTATAATTTGTCACGTTCTAGCCGATCAGTCATTTCTATGTAGTTGTGTTTACTTACCGAAATTTCCATTTGTCATTCAAAAATTATCGAGGACTTATGAATGAATGCTATGAAAAACCTGAATTTAACACAATAAAGAAATTGAAATTGAAAAAAAGACATTCTAATTTCACTCTTTTCTTTTCAAGTAAATTATTTTAATTTGTAGTGGCCAACACCCAGTACCTATACACAACGCCCCCTCCTCGGTCCAAGACAGCGAACCAGCACTGAAGCCCCCTCCTTTAGTATCGGTGTCAGGAGGAAATTTGATCTCGCTAAACCCGGTATGTCTGTGTGCTCTACTGCATGCCAAATGCCTTGTGCAATAGTAATTATAAGGCGTTCATTCTTCTTTTGTCTTAGCCTTGTCTGTCAGAGTGAAGAATTTTTTTCTTTTAAAAAAAAACCTACTTTAATATCCAACCGTTTTGACCAAGTTTCAATTTAATTTGTCAGACTCTATTGCCACGGTTTCCGTGAATAGAATTTTCTTTTTGATTCTTTCAAAAATCCTCCTACAGTTTTGGTCCTGTTTTAATTAGACATAGAACAGACCGAAACTGAACTAAGATATGAAACATATGGAGATAACGAACAGTATTCATATACATATTGCGCATGATTCTGCATGGATACTGGTTTTTGATTTCAACAAACGGTATTGCAGTAATGGCAATTAAGATCTTTAATTTAAAAAAATTAACCCTAGAGTATACTTTATTAAAATACATACTTCTGTTTATCATTTTCTTTTCTACAAACTTTTTACCTGCTTTCTTAAAACAGAAAAATTCTTTAAAAGCCTTCATAAGGCTCTTAATTATACAGCTTTGGTCTTTTTCAATAAAAATACTATAAAGAAACCTGTAGTCCACACCATTGCTTTAGCGACACCACATCCTGATTTCTGGATTGTGATACTATTGGTAAAACTACAAAAAAAAAACCATTAACGAAAATATGTTGTTTTATTGAAGTTTTTACATTATATGTAGATATTATACTAAATAACACAAAATGCAATCATTATTTATCTATCTGACAGAAGCATCCAAACAACCCTCCCCTGGGGATTACGAGAGAAACCAAGCAGACAGGGTGATATATAGATCGAGTCCCTCATTTTCACACCAGTTCAGACGGGAGGGTACGATCCTGTGGTCTCATAATGGTAAGCTTAACCCTCAGCCAAACTGCTCTTCTTAAACATATACGACAATGATATTTAGACATTTGCAAATAAAGTTATAACATAAACTTACAAGTAACTTTTCAGACGTGTCTTAGATAAAGTTATATTTTTCACCATAATCCATATTAGGATAATCATTAATTTGTTAATAATAAATGTATAAAATTCATTGATAAAATGTAAAACAGGCTTTATACTCTATAAAAGAATATGCCTTCACTGATTTTGAATTTACAGAGAAAAACCCTGGTCCTGCAGCCTACAGCCCTAGGTTAGACCAAAGCAAGTTTATGAGCCCGGCCTTTACTATTCGGAGTTTGAGACGAGAAAAGTCACATGTGTTGGGACCTTTTTCTACATTTTAACTCACTGTGATAATGTTGAACAGTTTGTAAATGGTCTGTGATCAAATGTGCGGGGACTAATTTCTACCGTATATGATTTGAACTTTTGTAATTTGTTGAACAATTTGGTACTTGTTCTGTGAACACGTGATGGGACTATACTATATTTCAGTCTAAGTTATTGTCATAATTTATTGAACAATTTTGTACTGTGATATCAGATTTTTATTAGCTATTTATCCTTTTAATAATTTTATATATTTAAAAAAGATCCAAGTTTTGTTGTTTATTTCTATTATATTTCTATGTCCTGTTGAATTTTGCTCAAAAACAGACATTGCAGAATTTTTTTCTGTGATATAAATAAATGAATCATTTTATTCGTTCGATCTTTTGTTCTTTGTGTTTTTATAAAGGACAAAATACTGATGAGCCAGATATTACAATTAATGAAGAAAAAAACAGAGAGAACAATGTATACAGTCCTTTAAATAGCCAACTTTTTGTTTTCTTATAAAATACAACTTATTAACACATCAAGTTACTGTATTACAATATGTACCATACACCTATGAGTACGTGTGTCACTAGTATGTACACTACAAAGTTACTGCTTCGTCGATATACTTTTCCGTAGCAAGCCACCAAGAAAATTATATGGATAAGCATGCCACTGTAGTTGTGTATTTCTATCGACTTACCTCTGAGTATTCATGAAATGTTGACGTGGTAACACTTCTCCAGTGAAATCATATAAAATACTGCAAATTGTAGACACAAATATCCAATTACTTGGCGCGGATATTCCAATTCGCTTTTTCCATAATCTTTCCTGTATGTTGAAAAACTAGTTTTGAAATCTGTCCTTGGTCCTTAGAAAAAATTATTGTGATATTTGTAAGAGTGGCACTTGCTTTTATAACTAAGAGTACAAGTTAATCCTGTATACTCGATAGATGAAATTTTATAGCGGATCTAACTTTGTCCTGACTCTCTAGATCTGCCCTAAATTGAGCACAGTATCAAATTCATATATATTCTAACAAGTGTCAACCGGCATGCAGAATGTTGAATTTGCGAGAGATACAAGTTTATGATTTGAACAATTTCTAAATGATTTTTTAATGATTCATCTTATAGATTTCTTTCATTACAAAAAAGTAATATCAATATATCGATAAATGCATACAAGTGCAACTTTTTTATTCGCACATGATTATCGCCTCCTTGTCAGATTTCATGCAAAAATAAGATAATAAATAAATGACAAACATAGACACTATATGTATATACTTAAACATTACAATTTTAAAAATCATTGATTTTTATCACTGCATGATAACGGTCAACTCTTTAGGGTTGAATAAATCAGAGTTATCTTTTCCTTGGACGAAGAGATAACTTCGGTAACGGATCTAGAACAATGTCTGAGAGAAAGAAAATGAAGATCTCTGAAGAAAAACAGACAAAATTTCCCGGAGAGGTGGACGAAGTTCATCCTCTGCCGTTTATAACGATGCCCCCGCAACCCCAAAAGAAAAAGCCAGGACAGCTCTCTAGCAAACAAATTAAACAGTTTTTTGATGAGGTAAGTGGACCCCTTACTTTGAAAGCATGCAGATGCATGAAAAACATCTTATTTAGAATTTAAGTATAATTCAGATAATTTTGTATAGTACTATTACTGAAATGTGTTAACACTGGAATATTTTTTTTCCTGGTGATAATTGGTCTTCACATATAAATTTACTTTTCAAAGTATTGGGATCGACCCCTAGAGCGCTATATTTTTATTAAGATAAAAACTTTATCTAGAGTGATCGTGATATTACATCAAGTGACCTCTTTATAAATATTTTACAGGGTTACACTGTAGTCGAGGACTTTTTCACTCCAGAAGAGCTCCAGCCCTGTTGGGACTCTATCTCTGAAATGGTCGATAATCTGGCAGATAAACTCTTCAAGGCTAACAAGATAACAGGTGACGCCGAGGGTCCCCAAGCAAATTCTTCTCCCTCCTCTAATACATGTTTCACCTCATCAAAATTCCAACACACGTTAGAAAATAACTCGTTTTCCGTCCTTTGCATTCAAAATCGAATTAGTAACAAGCAAATTCAAAGCAATGTGGTCCCCCGCTTTCAGTGTCTTTGTGAGTGAGTGTCATTATTTATGACATATTGTGTCAAATATGAACGCCCTATCATATGTAATTCAAAAGTTATTACCAAAGTTGATTTTGTTTCAAATTATGTCAAACATTTAGGTCAAGGGGTCAGAAATCATAGCAAACTCAAAAATACCTTGTCACAGCACAGGCACTTGTTTCGTATACGGGGTACCCCCTCCTTATATTTACCACAAGGTATACCTAACTCAATTTCAGGCACCTCCGCTTCAAGTTCGTGTTTTGTTCATATATTAATCATTAACCTACTTTAAAATGACATCGTTCGCTTCGAAAGACTCTATTCTTGTCAATTAAATCATTTCAGAAGTCTATGGTCGAACCTCTTTATCGTAAACCACTCATTTATTCCTCAAAAATTACCTCGATACAAAGGAGATGGGTGAACTTAGCGTGCAAAAAACCCACAAGCTGCAGGTATATAAAAATCATATTCAAATTGTGATTTTAGTATTTAGAGTAAAGTTCTAATCATTGATTTTTGTAAAATCATGATAAACAAAAAGTTTTGAGGAAAATTTTTCGTTAAAATTTATTCTTTTTAGTTTATAACAGAAAAATAATATGGTATCCATTGGGTTCGAACCCTGATAATAAAAATCCCGATTTGCATTCTCTATTGAGACTGGCACGCTAACCACTACGCTACACAAGTCCTGATGAAGTGTGGCATTTAAATCATGTTTGTGATATAACCATTGACTTAATTTTAAGGGACTTCAAGTATTTCTGAAAAGATACGAAAGTTATGTCATAAAATTATATTTTAAAGGTATAGTGGGTCTTTGCTCCATAATTTTGGAAACCAAAATATGTATGTTTTTATGCAAACTTTGAGAGAAGACCCACTCATAACGAAAAATAGTGTTTTAGTGTGAAAAAATGACTCGTTTTGTCCTCTTTCGTGTGTGTATAATATTTCATTGGCAAATAACTTCAATTTTCATGAGATTGTGCAAGTTGTAGAGATTTTACATAAAGTGTACATTAATGTTAGATGAAATATTAAGGAAAATTTTGATAAAATTGAGATTTAATTTTTCACCTTCATGTTTGTTGCACTATGGGCTTATCTCTAGTATTCATTCCATATACTCAGAATTTCACAAATGTCTTGCTGTAGTTTTTAGCCTCTTCATTCAGATTGTGAAAATGTATAAATGAATCTATATAAAATGTTTTCCTGTAAAAATTGGCCTTTTTCAAAATCAAATTTATTTTTCATTTTAGAAAAGTTCTCAGAATACGGCTTGTTTGAGAGATTAACAAAATTAGAAGAAGCTTATCCTGGATCCAATATTCTTTTGTTTAAGTCTCAAAAGATGCCAAAAGTAAGATTCATAATTAAAAAAAAAATGTATGCAGAGTGTAGATTTATTATGCATTAAGCAGAGTAAACTAAGAGCTTCCCTCTCAGTCTCTACAAGAGCTTGATACATTTAGCTTGACATAAGAATCAGACTGATAAAAGTATATTAAGATTGACATATAGTGATGAATTTAGATTGATATAATTATTGATTGACCCCGATATACTAGTATTGTTTAACTGAGTTTGATATAGTGATTGGTTAAAATTGACACCAGCCTTCTTCTTTGGTCTCAAAAATTCGATTTATTGCACTAATCGAGGACACATGCACTTGTTTCTGTGACTAAACTTTATGCTGAATTTTTATAACAGAAACAAGTGCCTGTAATTGAGAGGGAAGTGATTGGAAGTACTCACATTTTGCTCCTTGACATTGTTTTTTTCCAGAGTAATACATGTAGCACAACGTATTTTGATAGTGTTTCACTAGCGCAAATATATCTCTCATAATTGTGAGAGGGTAAATGATTTTCAAACTTTTGTGTGAACACAAAGCTAGAGCAATTGCTAATCGTAACTAACAATAATTGACGTCACCCGTTCGTCTTTTTTATTAGAACATCACATTATTTTATTGGGATCAGATTGTACTAATGTCTCATTGTTACAGATTTTCTCACGTTATAAAGTTGCAGAGAGTCCGTTTATTTCTTTTTAGTCCTTTCAAGATTTATGGTGCAATGAAAGATTGCTTAACGTAATGGAGCAGATTCTTGGTCCGGAAGTCGCAGGACATCCGGTTTGGAACTTGCGTACAAAGACACCAAATAGTAAAGCGGTCGACATTCCTTGGCATCAAGGTGAGTCATCTTTATATTATGCTTGAAAATGTTTTACACCAAGGTATACATAATCAAAGTACTGAAAGTACTGAAAAGCGGTTAGCATGCTTTCATCTAATATGTACCGAAAAAGTGCATAAAATGATGATATTTAAGTATGCATATCTTTGTCCAATGTCATCAGAGAAGAAAACCCCAGACATTCTGTTTTTGTAATACTTTACTCAATAGTAAAACCAATAACATTCCAAACTGATGTCAAAGATGGATGCAATCTAATTAAAATTAGATGTTCCGAATCCGCTACTGCTTCTCAAACATCTAACAACATCCTATTTGGGGTCATGTAAGAGTGAATCTTCGATTAGGCAAAGAAAATGGTTCCTCCGAAATCCTGGCTAATAGTTCAGATGGGTTTCTTGTTTTCACCACCCAACCAAAACACCCGAGGAGTTTTGTAGTAAAAAGATATGCATTGCAAAAGTTGTGTTATGTATGACGTGTGGGGTATCTTGTATAGTTTGTGCTCTTTCGTTTGCATTATTCACGTTTAGATGCCAGACTGCAGAAGATACATGAAATTTATTCCAAAATTACTTTAATTCAACGTAAGACAGTATCAATAATGATGATATGTAGCCGTGGAATTATTTTGAGAACTGTTTACCGAGGCTTGAATCTACATGGCCAAAGTGTTTGTGTTTACTTGTACATGTATTCATAATTGAAAGGTCGCTCTGATGTGACCCCGAATGGGATGTTAGATGTTTCAGAAGCGGTAGCGGATTTGGAACATTTAAATAAATTTTAATAAGATTGAAATGCATGTTTCAAAATTTAAACATGAGATTTCTTCATTTTGAAAGACAGGAAGTGCATTTTTAAAAATTCTCTCTTGATGGCATCCAATTGTTCTCTGGATAAAAAAAATTATGTTGATGTTGAAAATTTCATTGTCTTTTATTCTCTATTGAATCTGAAATTAGGTAATTGTAAAGCCTACTATAACAAACAACTAAAAAAATGACAAGTTAAATTCTTTAGATTAATGGATTTGGAGTAGTGTAGATCTACAGCTGGCTAGTCAGAGAAAAAAGGATGGCTGAGGAGAGACTTTGTGAATGAATTGATATCAGAGAGATTCAGTTGTGTAGGCTCATCGCGGCAATATAATTAACCTGTCAACGAGGGATGCTTACTTTTTCTAGGCAACGGATCCCACCTCTTGAACTTTCAGGAGTCAGCTTTTCTTCTAAAATCGATCATTGATCATTCTGTATTTTGATACAGATACTGAATACTTCCTTTAGTAATATTATAAACTACTACTTCTACGGGAAGACTGGCGAGTAAACAAGATTATCAAGCTTTATGAAATATATTTTATTGACTTTTCAAACAAGTAAATGTTCGAATAAAGTAAATGGTATATGAGAATCATTTGAAAGAAGTCTTGCACAATATAAGGCACAATATCTAGATAAGGACATATAAGGTGTTTTTATCATATACTCTTCATGCAATATTGTTCTCAAATAAAACATGAAAAGGAAAGTTGTGTAATCAATAAATACTAGTATTTAAAAATTCAAATGTACATTAAAAATCAGTGTAACTTAAGAAGTTATCAGTGTCACTTTCTTCAATATGTCGGTTAAACAATATACACTGATTTCTTTTCTATCAATGTGCCTCTAAACACCTGTATTTTAATTTTATTCTTCTCAAACGTTCAAAACAATAATCGACAAATTGGACAAATTCAAATTTTAAAAGTATTTTCACAGCTAATAATACGTTCCCTAGGAATTGATCAAATTTTCAAAACTTATAAATAAGCATTAAGTATATATTTTAAATTTTTGCTAATTACCAAAATTTTTCATACTTCATTCTTCTGTGAAAATAATATCGGTTGATTTTTAGAAGAGGATCACAATGCTGATTAAAATTAATATATATTTCTCCATTTTTTTTCAAAATTGATTTTACTACTTTAAGTGCTCCATTATTTTTTTTTTTACAAAACTAATAGTAAGTAATCCCTTATGATCGATTGTTATAAATTATCAAAGACGGAGTAGAGAATTTATCCCTGGGAGCAGAGCTTTTATAATCTGTTTATTAGACAGAGAAGAAAAGAGAAGAAAAACAAACGTTTCATAGTGGAGGTAACTCTATTGTTTCCATAAAATATGCCTTTCAACTGCCGCTAGGGGTCGGTGTTATGAACAATAACTCACTGCTGAAACTTGTTTAGAGCAGGCTCGGGGTATCTAACTGTTTATACGCAAGGCAGTTTTTAGCATTTCTCATGTGTTTCTTTGCTTTCAGTAGAATCTAGTGGTTTTAAAATTTAGCACCATTGTTAAACTTATTTACTTTATAGTTGCAGACACCGGTTTACTGCAAATAATTAAAATTTTTAATTAAAATAAAAAGTGAAATCTACCCTCTTTCTTAAATAATCTATTTAAATTTTTATACTCGGTCGTTCCCCTTCGTGCTTAGTAACACAAATAAGATGATCAATTATTGCGTTTACTTTTAAAAATAAATATATTTACATAGGAAGCGAAAAAGCGCGAACACAAAAAACATGACATTAAATTTTCTTCTTCATAATAATCGCCAAAGAGAGTTAAACTATTGAATATAGTCTGTTCCCTATTCATTTGACCATGTTATTTCAGACAGAGAGAAGGCGTTCTCTTTCTCTTGGTCAAAACTTTTTTTGTGAACAAAACAATGTAAGGAACCCTTTTGTGCATATAACAATTATACCAACGCTGAAGCAGCCTATATGTCATTCTTATAAACGATAACTCATAAATCGGCACTAAGTTGATCATTTTTCACACCTGAGTTACCTGTCCTTAAACACAACATCGGAAAAGTCAAGTATAAATGATTAAACTTTTTAATGAGGTAATTAAAAGTATGCACAAGTTATTATCTTTTTTGATAATTTTATGTACCTATAAATCTATGTATACAATGTTTCTACCATATGTGCAACTTGAAAAATCAGTTGAAAGGCCTACATAAAACGTTACAAAAAGTGTAAAACTTACAGATGCGTTCGGTGTTTTTATAAAAGCGCTTTTCAGGTATTAACTTAATAAATGGTGTTTCTTAATACTTTGGCAAGGAAAATCAAACTCGATCGAGAGATTTGCTGATGTTTTTGCAGTCTGTAATAACCTCCAACCTGCTGTTTAATAAACTTTCAAAAATAAACTAACAGTTGCCAGAAATCGCGATCGCGCGATACACATGTAACTAGTGCTAATTGTAACGGGGACCGTTACAGATGTTCCCCAAACGCTCCCCAACTCCCTTTTGGTGCCATATTCCCTGTAAGCTTCATTAAATAAGACAAACTTTTTGTTTTTGAGACTTTAACAACGTTTACCCAGAAGTGTACCAAGTTCATTCAAATTTTGGCATTGCGTGCGTGCGCACGTGAATGCATGTGCTTAATGTCTACATGATCTATATATTTAAATATACTAAATATGAAAGTAGTTAATCCAAAAATATTTTTAAAAAATACGCTCATTCAAGTGTATTTTTGATTTTGCTAATATCACGTGCACACACGTGCATACCCGGGCATGTGACCATCCCTTCTTATAGAAGTCCATTACATCTATCGTTGTTCTAAATCCCACCCCGTTTGGTTGAAATCCAAGGGAGTTATAGCTGTTTTAAGTTTCAACCAATCAGATTGCAGCGCAAGTACACGCATGTGTATGTATGTGCATGGTGACCATACCTTCTTGTAGGAGTCTATTATATCTATCTATGTTCCAAACCCCATCCTGCTTGGTTGAAAAACAAGGGAGTTATAGCTATTTAAAGTTTAAGCCAATCAGATTGCAGAGCACGTGCATGCACGTGTTTTCATGATAATTGCTATATATCACGTTGTAGGATATCATAATGCATGTCTATGCTTAAAATTTCAAAGGATTTCGTCAAAAAACAAGAAAGATATTGAGACTTTAGTGTCAGCCAATCAGAGCGAAGCGCACGTGCATGCGCGTGAGATCTTGCAATTTTGACCATGTCGTCATGTCTATACTACTAATATATCCTCACATTATGAGTTTCAAAGCATTTCATCAAAAAAAGAAAAGTTGCGGTTCTATCTATTATATTGGTCATTTCACGTGTTGCACGTGCGCGCTCTTGCAAGCACGTGGGCGCAAAATGACCTTGATTCCGCAAATCTACATAACATGTCTACTGACCCTAAAAAGGTTTTACCTACATCGGACGAAGAGTTTACAAGATCATTCCCGGACAAAAAAGTACCCAGGAAGAAGAAGAAGAAGAAAAATAATAATAATAATAACTAGTGCTAATTGTAACGGGGACCGTTACAGATGTTCCCCAAACGCTCCCCATCTCCCTTTTGGTGCCATATTCCCTGTAAGCTTCATTAAATAAGACAAACTTTATGCATTTGAGACTTTAACAACGTTTACCCAGAAGGGTACCAAGTTCATTCAAATTTAGCACTGCACGCGTGCGCATGTGAATGCATATGCGTAATGACCATATCATCTTTTCTACACAATCTGTATACTTTAATATACTAAGTATTAAAGTATTTAATCCAAAAGTATTAAAGAATACGCTCATTCAAGTGTATTTTTGATTTTATTCATTTCACGTGCACGCACGTGCATACATGAGCATGGTGACATACCTTCTTGTAGAAGTCCATTACATCTATCTATGTTCTAAATCCCACTCCGTTTGGTTGAAAACCAAGGGAGTTATAGCTGATTAAAGTTTCAGACAATCAGATTGCAGCATACGTTCACGCATGTGTATTATTGTGCATGGTGATCATACCTTCTTGTAGAAGTCCATTATATTTATCTATGTTCCAAATCTCATCCTGTTTAATTGAAAACTAAGGGAGTTATAGCTATTTAAAGTTTCGGCCAATCAGATTGCAGTGCACGTACACGCACGTGTATGGATGTGCATGGTGACCATACCTTCTTGTAGAAGTATATTATATCTATCTATGTTCCAAATCACATCCTGTTTGGTTGAAAACCAAGGGAGTTATAGCTATTTAAAGTTTCAGCCAATCAGATTGCAGCGCACGTGCATGCACGTGTTTTCATGATAATTTTTATAAATCATTTTGTAGGATATCCTAATGCATGGCTATGTTCAAAATTTCAAAGGATTTCCTCGAAAAACAAGAAAGATATTGAGACTTTAGTTTCAGCCAATCAGAGCGAAGCGCACGTGCATGCGCGTGAGATCTTGCTATTTTGACCATGTCTTATTGTCTATGCTACTAATATATCCTTATATTATCAGTTTCAAAGCATTTCATCAAAAATGTAAAAAGTTACGCCGATATCAATTAAATCGTAATTTTTCGTGTTGCACGTGCGCGCTCTTGCAAGCACGTGCGCGCAAAATGACCTTTGTTCGGCAAATCTACATAACATGTCTACTGACCCTAAAAACATTTTACCTTACTCGGATGTGTTGTTTACAAGATCACTCGAGGACAAAATTTTCCCAGGAATAATAATAATAATAATAATAATAAGAAACAGAGTAAAAACAATATGTTCCCCAACTTCGTTTGGGGAACATAATAAGAAACAGAGTAAAAACAATATGTTCCCCAACTTCGTTTGGGGAACATAATAAGGATCAAATTCTCAGTTCTTAAAAGTAAGTGTTGTAAGTATTGTCAATGCTTTGGTAAATATACTAATAAGAATTCGATATAATCGTTATAATAGCCACTCTTAATACACAGCATATACTTCGTTAGTACGAAGTGATATAGTAGGGGCTGGCTTTAGTCAGACTTCACAGCATATTGTCAATCTCTAACCAGGGGGCGTATTACGCCGACAGTATACAAATCATTTGCTGAAGTTACCGTTGTCAATAGGTAGGTCCTTGTGGAAGTTTCCGGTTTTGGTTGCAGAAGGATAAGGTTACGAGCGATAAAGCGATGCCGATAGGTAGCGCCTTATGGAGGTTTCCGGTTGGACCGACACATGCCATATAGCGGCTAGCGAAGCTAACCGCTTAAAAAATGAAGAACTGTGGCTCTCTGGTTGAGAAAATTCGGACAGACTTTGGTTTGTCTGTTCGTATGTTCCAAACCAAAGAGTTACAATTCTGCAGTTAACCCAAATAGGCAATGGTTATTTCTTTAAGTAAGTGAAATTTTAAGGTCAAAGTCAACATTGAACAAAAATAAGGTTCACATCACAAGGAAAGTCCTTGGACTATGAAAGTCCTATAGCTCCAACCACTGAAGCCATGGTTATTATTTTTTAATTAAGACAATTTCCAATTCAAGATCAAGGTTACAAAAATGTACCCAGGAGAAGGTCTTATCAAAAGAAATATCCATTTGAACTTATTTTGAAGTATGAAAGCTTTAGTACCAATTGTTCAAAAGTTATGGCAAAAATGAAAATTTGGACGGTAGAATTTAGCAAAACTGGGCCAAAATCGAAGTTAAATTGGTCCAATGTGTTTGTACACAAAGAAGTTTTATCACAAGAAGTACACACGAAAAGGATTAAAAAAAACATCTCCAACTGATAGATCTAAAATTTATAAGCATGAAGGATTAATTCTTGTGGATAAACAGACAAACAAATGGACAATGAAAATCAAAATCCCCCTTCAATTACGGAGACATGCATTTAATTTTTCATATTTTTTGCATGTATATTAATAAAATATGCAAATGAAGTGCCTGTGATTGTTTCCTATAACCAACAAACAGAATTATTGGATGTCCATTTCAGACAGTGCTTATTTCAGTAATGAGTCTTATGACCACATGATAGCCACAGCATGGATTCCATTTCTCGATGCCACTGAGGAAAATGGTTGTATGCAGGTACTTCAGTATATCTTTATATATATTAATAAATATTAAGGTATCTGACAGTTTTCCAATTGTGGATGAAAGGTAAATAAATATAGAAGCAATCCATAAGCGAATTATTTGTATCGTGATTTTTATAAGGTTGCCAAAAATGGACATCGGAAGGGTAAAGTCGCTACGCATCAATGCTGTAAAGGTCCCACGTGGTACGTCATGCTGGAAATGGAAGAGATGGAGAAAACTCTGGGTAATTGTACTCGTAAAAAAATTACAAGCTATATTACCGGAAATTCACTGAAACCTGCGCATTGATTCCATTGAAGTGGATAAGCAAGACCTTTTCCGAATTCGCTTGAATTTAAAGACTGAAATGTTTAATTTTCTCTTACTTATTATTAACTTTCTGACTATGTTTTCATTTGTTCCAAATGCAAGGAAAGTTTAAAATTCCTCTATGAAAAAGTTTCTCTTTACACAGATGTTGATACAGAAAAGGATATTCTGACATTACCTATCAAATATGGTGGGCTTCTTCTCTTCAACAACTTGACGCCCCATAGAAGGTATTCATCATAATTTACATTATATGATACACTGCAATTTAAACCAGAAGTCTCTGTCGAGACTGTAGCTCTACTGGTTTGTACTTATAACAAAGGATGAGAAAAGAAGCCATTGCCATCAGACCAAAACTGTAGAAGGAGTAGCGTTTTAAAGGAATTTCACAGACATTTCTATTTTTAGTAACAATGGCAACACTATTCATCGAAATCAAAAACCGATGCACTATTTTATGTATCTTAGTGTAGTCTACTTGTGTGCAAAGTTATATTGAAACCAGACCAAAATTGTAGGAGGAGTAGCGTTTTAAAGGAATTTCACAGAAATTCTATTTTTAGTAACAATGGCAACACTGTTCGCCGAAATCAAAAACTGATGTACTATTCTATGTATCTTAGTGTAGTCTTCTTGTGTGCCAAGTTATATTGAAATCAGACCAAAACTGTAGAAGGAGTAGTGTTTTAAAGGAATTTCACAGAAAATTCTATTTTTAGTAACCATGGCAACACCATTCATTGAAATCAAAAACCGATGCGCTGTTTTATGTATCTTAGTAGAGTCTACTTGTGTGCCAAGTTATATTGAAATCAGATCAAAACTGTAGGAGGAGTAGCATTTTAAAGGAATTTCACAGAGAATTCTATTTTTAGTAACCATGGCAACACCGTTCACCAAAATCAAAAACTGATGCACTATTTTATGTATCTTAGTGTAGTCTACTTGTTTGCCAAGTAATATTGAAATCAGACCAAAACTGTTGGAGGAGTAGCATTTTAAAGGAATTTCACAGAAACTTCTATTTTTAGTAACCATGGCAACATCGTTCACCAAAATCAAAAACCGATGCACTATTTTGTGTATCTTAGTGTAGTCTAAAGTTATATTGAAATCAGACCAAAACTGTAGGAGGAGTAGCATTTTGAAAAATTGTTTACAGACAGACGGACAGACAGACGGACGGACGACGGACACCTTACTATCGCATAAGCTCTTCTGGTCTCTGACCAGTAGAGCTAAAAATTAGCTTCATAGACAGTAGCCATTTGTATGACAATAAATTAAGACCGTCGAATATTTCAACAGCTTGATGAATTATTCCAAAGAAATTCGTTGGAGTGTTGACTTGCGGTGGCAGTCTCCTAAGCATCATTGGGGATTTTACGACATAGGAGAAGGAGTCCCTTTCCGGTCTGCCGAAAAGGAGATCAAGGAGCCGGACTGGGAGAAATTCTTTTCCGTGGATAGGAAAGAAATATGGCAGAAAAAATATTTCAAACAGGTAAAACAGATGCATGAAAAGTTTTTTATTTAGCGAATACATATTAATTTTGGTTTTTTAAAAATGACTACGAAATATTTAAACTGCATGTGCATGCACAGGGTCAGCCATATGTACCATTTGGACCCCCTTCTGCTGTTACCTTTATTTTTTCCAACATGAATAAATGATATAATGTGATCTTTAAGATATATATTTTGAATTACGTTCCATCTTTGAATCGCAATATATGTTTCTTTTCACAGAAAAATGACTTGGACCCTTTCGATACTACAATAACAGGTCCTTGGATTGGTCGCTGGGAAATTGTTAACCACAACAAGCATACTGATGCCTTTAAGCCTGGGTAGGCGAAAAAAACGCTTAACCTGTTAATTAAGTCATCTGAATTTTCTATGCACACATATATATATATGCTTCTGTCAAGAGCATAATTACACTGTATCTGTTATAATCAATTAAAACAAAATTGAATTGCATTATTTCCTTTCACACTGAAGTTTGCAGATAAATGAAATGTAATTTCGAATAAAAGTACCGAATCAATGATGTTTACTGTTTATCTGAATGCTTCATTAAATACTTAGCACATTGAACACAAAGAATACTAGTATTGATGTTGATTTAATATGTGTTATTCTAGCATTATATTCTGACATTATATGTACATGTTGTAAGAAAGTGATATGTTTTTTTTTTTATTTTTGTTATCTTGGCGATGAGTTACGACCAACCTAGGAATTGATAAAAAAGTCCTTTTTATCTGGTCGCTTATTTTAGTTACCTATTCAAGCTGAATTATCGCAATGATTCAAAAATCTTTACTAAATTAAATCTTTGAGTGAAAATAAAATCATCACTCAAATTAATTAAAATGAATACGTTTTACAAATGACAGTTTGTAAACAGTGTGAGAGAGAGAAAAAAAAAGTACTTCCGACCACGACGAGACTCGAACTCGCAATCTTCCGATCCGAAGTCGGACGCCTTATCCATTAGGCCACGCGGTCTACGTCACATTCTTGTATAAAAGCTGGCTTTCCTATCATTTACCTTGCACAATCGGTAACACTGTACTTTCATGCGATTTCATCAGTGTTACACTGCTTAGATGTTAATACAAATTGCCTCAACATCTTAATTATTTAAATCTACATTTTTCAACCATGACGACGTCGAGCTTATATAATAAAATAATAAATCGAAGGAAAGACAACTCTAACAAACTGCCTGTTCAGATTTTTTTTCCCCATTTACCGTTTATAAAAACCCACGTTTTCCAACAACTGGGACGGAATCTGAAATAAAGGAAATAATCTTAATATATATATTGAATACTGCTGTCAGAACTCTAATAATAATCACATACTAAAATACTATTTGGTCCAAATATAAATTAATATTGGAACTTGAAGTCGCCGCCCTAAATTAACTTGTTTACTTAACTGAACTAGCCTATATAATTTTAAGGAAGGGTATAACAACTCCAAAAAGACTATCTAAATTATATAGCTTGAGAAAGCATACTGCACTGGGCACATTCTCCGCCTGAGCTCATATATCGAGGAGCACCAAGTAATTCCCCGACTCGAGTATACTATAACACGTACCCCCCCCCCCCCCATTTCTTCTTTTTTTTTTTTGACTTACTGAAAAAAATCTAACAAGATAAACTCAAATAATTCATTTCATAACCATAGGCGTCGGAACCATCTTTTTGCAAAGATAGATACAATATATATGCATTGAACATTGGGGCGTAGGATTAGCCCCCCCCCCCCTTCAACAGGTAGAGCTAGGCTTGAACAGTGTAGCCAAAGAAGGGTAAGCGGTAGCTAGGGTGTGAGAATTGAGAAAAAAAAATGGTACGGAAGATTTTCGCGTTAGGAGAATTTACTATTTTTCCTTTTTTTAGCCGTTTTTTTTTTTTCAGGATTGATATACCCCCCTCCCTTCCTCTTTCAATTTGCTTCCGACGCAATAACTTTAAGACGTGTACATCAAATGGACATACTGCATTTAGCATATTGATGCACCAAACAAGAATAATAGTCTAAAGGAATTCCTTTTGTTTCTTTTGCTTACAAACTTACTTGGGTGGAATGCATCGCAATCTTCATCAATACGACCATCTCCGTCATTGTCTAAAAATTCAAAGAAAAAATCTTGGGCGAGATACATCTTTACATATATCATATCAGGATAAAAATCAGGAAATACAAGAAATTTCTGGATTACTTATATATAGAGAATATAACGCCGCTTTTTAACTTCCATAAAAGAAAATAAATAAATTTTAAAACTTTTCTGACTGATGTTTTTGACCCCCAAAAAAAAGCAAAATAAAAGGATCTTTCTCAATATTTCTCTTTAGCAGTAAAAACGTGAACAGAAATGTCATTTTGATACAAAGTAAATATAGCTTCTCTATATACATTGTAGAAAAGCCTATTTTTTATCATCAACCTGAAAGAATAGAAGTTTTTAGTATATCCATGCAATAACTCCTTTATGCAGTTTGTCCACGAACTTTTTGGACAACTTAACACTCGTATATACGAGGGTTGTCCCATAAAATCGTGGACAAAGCGTTTTTCTCGAAAAGTAATGTGTGCACTAAGCTGAAATTTTCAGTAAATGTTTATTCATCATATTTAAGTGAATCATAATGTTTTTTATTATATATATTCAAAAATAAAGATTTTATTCTGCTTGAATGTGCACAAGGTATTGTCCTACGGCGCACGGTAAAAATAGCAAGGTTATATTAGAGAAGACATACGAATTAATTCGTAATAAAAGTTTTCAATACATAAGATTAGGATGAAAATTATCCTTATTCCATTCAGTAATCAATTCTGTCGTCTTTTTAAAAATTTCAGGGCATTTGGTTAATTTTTGGCAGTTTCCTGAGCATTTGAAATGGGAAAGTAATAAACGCAATACACGAAAAATGGCGACTTTTTATGACGTTACGGCGCACCGGAGAGCAGTTCAGATAGATTATGATGTTGTAATGACGCCTTAAGAGACTTTAAATGAATACAGAAGAAAGAAAATGTGAAAAATATCACCAGATCTTTAGTATATAAATGAAATGAAAGTTTTCTTAGTGAAGTCTTCGGAGAATAGTACAAAGAGTCCCCAGATAGTACAAAACATATAGACAGACTGCCATTTGTAATAGCAAAGGATGCTGTCACTGTCGACCGTCGATGTGAGATTCACTTTTAGTTAAATGATGGTGAGAATACTGTCTGTAACTTGCTAATAAATATTCAGAAGATCGCATGAGTGTGCCACATTGGTTTCTTTACTGGTTATAGATACTCACATAAATAAATCAATAAAAATTTCTAAATTTAAGTGGGGCTTATCCAACTTCAAGTTTAGCAAAGATGAAACGAGTTATCATCCGTGCGCCGTAGTGCGATACAGTACATAACATAAAATATCACAATTTGTTTACCTATGCATATATCCATTTGAAATTTGTTATGTATATTCATAATTTATTTACTAAAAAGTGGTGAAAATTTCAGAACGCAGTGATGATTATTTTTCGAACTAGACAACTTGTCCACGATTTTACGGGACAACCCTCGTATATAACTTATTTTTAGTATGATGGATACAACGACAAGATTGATAAGGTAGTTTTGATATGCAGATTGGTTTAATCAATACAGCATCACACCGAGAGCGGGTACGAAAACTCTCTGAATTTAATTATTTTCTTAGTCTTTATCCTCTACTTCTTCATTACCTTCTTTTTAAAAACTAAATTGCTTTGCATTTTGCTTTAAAGGACAATTCAGCAATTTTGATATTTCAGAAAATTTGATCTATTTCCCAATACAATTTGTGGCCATTAAAAAAAAATTATTCTAAAATAGATTTTACTCGATACTCCTTTTACTTCTATTTTACAATCAGAGATCTTTTTTGTGTTCCCCCTTCAGCAAAAAGTGACTAAACACTTAATGATTTTGAATCGATTTGATATAGCTGAAAATGAATTAGAAAATTATAAGAACCCACACTTGTTAAGAAGAATATGTAATTTACATTATTTCTATGCTAAAATTTGAACTCTTTTGGGTAGATCATCCTTGCCCCAGGACCAGAAGGATAAAAAAACGAATCAGTACTTCATTGGCATGCTTGCATAGAATTGGGAATTTCTATCTCTGTAGCGATGGGAAGATTACTTTGATCATACAGAATTACAGTCTTTTTTCTCAAGTTTTTCGCATAGTTTGCTTCTTCACTCAACGTTTCGATCATTTGCTTATTCATTTGTCGTAAAATACGAGTTATAATCTGCTTCCCCGTGGCTTACAACCATACAATCAGCTGACAAAATGAGTATTATAAAAACGAAATTAAATATTCTTGTAATTGTACATATTTTAACATTTAAAAATAGAAATTAGTTGAAATTTAAAGCCAATGAGATTTCTAATGCTAACATTATACCCGCAAAACAAAACTATCTGAAAGATTATTTGATTTTTTAAAAAAAAAGTTAACAAATCAGTACATTTACCTTTTCCATCTGCCCTTTCTTCGTCAATCTCCCCATCACAATCATTGTCTATTTCATCTCCGTACTGCATCGTTTTAGCACGGCATCCCTAGCAAAACAATTTAAATGCAAATCAAAGAATGGACATATGCAAAAAAATGCATTTCCTGTTTCTGCTATTGATTTAAAACCAAATCACAACTCCCCTAAGAATGTTAAAATCTATAATTCGTCATTTTTTTCCGTTTTACAAACGGCATTACGTTTATTTTAATGTTTAGTCACATAAAATTCAGAATTCTGAAAACAAAAATATTAAGAGAAAGAAATTCTAGATTTCGGCTATATAAAGACTTTCATAGCATGTCATTTAAATAATCCTCTTAAAATCACATATTAGGGACGCTCTAAACACTGCACACGAAAGAGCTCTATTTATTGGGTAGTTTTATGCAGTAAGAGTGATCTGCCCTTATATGTAAGATTAAAGAAATTGTTATTTACCATTAATTACATAATTCATAATAGATTCAAATATTTTTAGCATTATATTAGACCAAGAGTAAGAAATTTGATTAATTATTTTCATTAATTTTCCCAATGTAAGTAAACAACAGTGATTTCTGCTCACAAATAGTCCATTGTCTTTGAACATTTTTCCTGCGCAAATAAGGCACGTACCCTATGTTCTAAATAAATGAAAAAGTCTCAATATGCATTTTTTTTAAATGATATATTTTTCTCTGAGTTAAAAAAAACAGTTTCTATTAGTGTTTAGAGCTTCCTTAACAATATTCATTGATAATAAAATGTATTTCGATTTCAATGCTTGTTTATCATGGTCGTATTTTTTATGTATGGTGAAAGTTGGTCTGAGATGTTTCTCAAGCTGAAATGCACAATGAATTTTAAATAACCAGTCGGAAAAACGACATTAACAGCTATTTCTTGCATTGGCCTTGGTTTTTTTTCGTGTTTGACAGAGTTATAAATGGAGCAGGGTGCAAAACTATAGGTCAATATAGAAGCATAAATACTAAAATACACAGCAGTCGGATTTTTCTTGATGTAAACATTTCTCTGTTTATGGAACTCCCTCTCTAAAAGAGATTTATATTGGATTTTTTTGGTAAAATTCTTACCGTGTTGACTGGGGTGAGTAGTAAACCAATGGGGAAGGCATATGATTCAAGGTTTGCTTTGCCAAAAAGAATTGCTCCGATAACCGTAGTTGGATTTGTGTGTGTAACAGAATGAGTCCCTACAGGAATCTTATGAAAACCAGCAACTAAATGACTTCCCGGTATCGTCACATAGTGTTGGTTACTTGGCAAAGGCTTGCCATCGAGTCGTAAGCCGTTCTTTTGGGAAGCGTCTACTACGAACATAAAGTAATTTGTATATTGTCCCTTTGAATAAGCCGGTGTGGTGAAGGTATAGTCAGCTGCATACTGTTCTATGGGGGGTACAATCAACATAGCAGGGTCTGCCAAATCTGTGCCTCCTTTCTGTGTCAGGGAAAATTCAAACAAAGATATTGGTTTGTCAGATGTCACGTGGGAATACAGTGCAGAACTGTATTCTTTTTTGACGTAAGTACCCGCCTTTGGAATGACAAAATGGTCATGGAATGCTTTGCCATTTATAACACCTGTTACATTAACATGGGTGTTGTCTTCGCTGGCAAGGAACTGGAAAATGTCTCCCACGGTTCTCTCTGGAATAGGGACAGTAGCATAATTCTTGCCCCAGGATGATACCGGAAGCAGCATCTCGACTAAATGATCACGTGAACCACCAGTGTTTCCAACCACTGCCTTTTTGTTTCCGCTTAATACACCAACAGGTTTATCGGATATTATATGCGCTCCGCTGAGATCTGGAACAGCGTGGATTTCAAATGTACTAAATCTGTCTAAAGTCACATTGATCCAATCGTTCTTAAGATACCTATGGCCCTTGTATGTAACGTTCAGATGAGGTGTGTTTGGAAGGTGTATTGAAACATGTGTTTGGTCTTGAACCCCAATGACAGCAAAAACACAATAATAGTAAGATGGGCTGTAGGACATAGTGTAATACTCGGTACCAAGAACATCAGTGGGCAAAGCCAAATAACCGTCGTCGGAATACACCTCCCTGTTCACTCCATAAACAACAATTTCATCATCTGCTTGAATGAGAATACCTTTTTTGCTAAGCTCTGTTTGGTTCAAACGATAGCTTGTATCCACTGCGACACGTTTCACGTGGCCATTTGTGATAGAAAATGTTTCATGAAGGTGAGAACTACCTACACCCGGAGACGTCACAGTCACGTGAACTAGGTGGGTTTTCGCTGTTGTAATGAAGATTTCTGGCTGAATATCTCTGTTTTCTAAGATTTTGTTGTCCATGAAGGTAATAATAAATTCGGTTCCTCTATTATCTAAAGCACCTACAAAAGAATTATTTTATAGAAAAAAAAAACTTAAATGACATCAAAACTCATCTTTCAACTTTGAAATATACATGAGATTTGGCTTTTCATATATACTGAGGGGCTCTGACTCATTTATTTAAATTATAGCCGTCAACCATGATCAAAGGAAACTTTTCAAATGTTCAACTTTGTAGTTTTTAACAACTTCTCTTCCTTTCACGCCCCTTTCGCTCTCTCAATCAGAAATAATGCAACAAATATCACATTTGAAAAATACTTTGAATGCTTTATAAAGCCATAATGATTATTGTTTTGTAGTTGTAATTTATAACTATATATATGCATTTGCGTTAACTATTTTTGTGCGTCTTACGGGAAGCATTTCACCCTTTTTGTTTAAATATACCTATTAACAATAACTGTTTTATTAAACCGATATAAATGTAAAGAAAAAAAAATAGAGGATTACGAATGATAGCGAATTAGCTTCCGGCCTAATACTAGGGGATTAGTCTATTAACATACTAGACAGATACAAAAGTAAAATATAGAGGATTAAGATTACGGATAACCGGGGAATTAGCTTCCGAAGCAGAGATTAGCTCATATGATTAGTCCAATTCGATTCACATAGATTTCTAGGGAATTATTCACATTTTACTACGGGCGTAGACTACCTAACTTTTATACAGGTAAAAAACTGTACAGGTATAATAAAATTCTATGTAACCAAAAGTTAGTGGGTAGGATGTCATAATTTATGATATATTGTGTCAAATATGAACGCCCTATCATGTCATTTAAAAAAAATCACCAGGGTATAAATTTTTTAATAAAAATTAGTTCACACTTGAAGATCAAAGAGGTAAAAATCATAGCATACTGGTAATTTTTTGTCTAAGATAATGCATAGATCAATTATGAAATCATTAATCTCTTCTAAATCAAAGATATAAAGAAAGATTTTCTAATGAGGTCAAATTTCAAGGTCAAGGTTACAGAGTCATTATAATGGTCTTGTTACCGGTTATATATTTTTTAATTACAAAAGTCCTTTTTTCTTATTCAAAGAGCAACTCCAAGGAAGGATATGGACATAACGAACAGTATTCAATATCAAAATCGATAAACACTATAAAATAGGAGCAGAGGAATCACGGACATCCGAAACATCAGATGTGGGATCAGGTGTCATGGAGGAGTGAGTATCCCCTGCTGACTGGTCTCGTCCGCCGTGTGCTCCTTGTCATGATCAGGAAATAACGAAAAAAATCCGTCGTCAATTCAGTGTATAAATAATGGACTAACAATTAGTATGAAAAACGTCAGTCAGCATTTGACTCAATGATAAATTGTATTTGCTGACAAGGTCATTGTATCGACCATAGAACTTACGAAATGATGACGTTAAACGAAACTGCTGATATTCTTGTTTCATCAACTTGCTTGTCAATAATTTACCTCGTTTTAGAAATTGTTCATTATGTAGAGCATGCTCTTGCGTATATCAAATCAACTGAGATATATACACTCCGTATGCAGGTGATGCAGGTATATTGCTGCATAAGTAAGGATCGAAGTTGACGATAGAAAAGTTAAAGTCATCACGTTTATCATATAATTTGGTTGTTAGATTACCATTAACATCTTTTTCAAGTAAAATATGCAAGTATGAAACACATGTGTCAGACTCTGTGCTATCTTTTATATCAAACTCACCAGGATATATCGTATCGAAGTAGGAATGAACATTACCATTGTTAATTGACAATACGTCGTCGATATATCTAAATGTCGAGTTGAAGGCCACGGCAAGTGTTTTCTTCTTTTCAAGCATAAGATTTTGCACAAAATATGCGTCATATGGATATAAAAATAGGCCTGCTGATAACAAAGTAATTTTCTAATTTTTGAAAATTAGGTCAAACTTCAAGGTCAAAGAGGTAAAATAAATCATGGTATATTTGAAAAGGTATTGACACATGTAATGTACTGTAAATTACTTTTTATTCGCGAGAACTTTATTTTCGCGTAACTATGCGAGACAGTGTGCTCGCGAAAATTTAATTCCCGCGTATGATGACATTCCTTAGGATTTTATACGGCAATAACCACAATTCGTGAAAATTTTGTTTCGCTTATCAAGAATCAATGCCTCTATCGCGAAAATAAGCTGTCGCGAAAATTTATTGATCTACAGTACATGTGAAATAATCAAAAGTTATGACCAAGGTTGAATTTTTGTGACAGACGGAAAGACAGACAAATGAGATTTAATGGTCCCTCGCTTTCACAAAAGCGGGGAACAACAAGGTCAGGTACGCGTTATAAATAAAGTGATCTACTTAGCTGTAACTAAATTTAGAAATCACTCTTTCTGAACTTTTTCTATATAGGGAATAATCAAGAGTCATTTCATATTATTGAAGTATTCTATGCTTAAATTTATACTTATCCTGAAAAGTGTCAACAAAGGTAATTCTGATTTCTGTCTTTAAAAGAAGCATTATTTCAAGCTTTACCTAATGTCAACTGAAAGAACAGGAATCCATAGAGAGAAACAATAGCCCAAAACATCTTGAAACAGCGAAAGAAAGGATTAAACGTTTGGTATACTGATGGTAACTTATCAATAGTGGGAGTGGTAAGTCTGTCCTCGTTTGTTGGTAAATATCGGTCATAATAGTTTCAATGATAAAGTTCAAATCAGTTTTTGACACAGGACAAATCCCCATTTTGTTACACGAAGTATAAAAGTGAGTCGACTCGTTTATATGTGTAGACAACTAAAATATATAAAATAGGAAGACTGTTTCGACTATTTCTAAACCATTTCAATACTAAAGTCACTGTGAATACCCCCAGTATTTATTTTTATGTTGTTTAAATCACTCCTATAGTGAATTTTTCACTCATTTGGAGACGCTACCACTTGCGGGTGGAGAGCTGCTTATACTCGACACTTACGGCCATTGAACAGTGATTTTTCTTTTTCGTGTCAGCACTTTTCTGCGACAATGGACCTCGGTTAATACGTTCTCATCCGAAGGACCGGTCTCCACGTCCAACAGTGGGATGCGAACCCGCGAAGTAAGGATTATTTCGCGACCCTTGAGCAGACATTTTAACCAGTGCGCCATGCGGGCGACTCCCTGTGAATGACACAATGCTTAGAGTGCAGCTTGCATTGTTGGTGTTTTTCCATGCTAAATTAGATCTCTGAGTCCAGCATTGTTTTATTTATAACCTTATAAATTATCAAAAGGTTCAGCAAAAAAGAAAAAAAAGAGAAAAAAAGACGTTTGTAAAACACTTATCCCCCCTTCCCCGTATATACTGGAATTTTTTATGTCCAAAGGACACACAACTCTGTCCCAATAAGCTCGATCGTACCCAAAACATAACTTAAAAATTCATATGATAAATCTTATATCAAAGTTCATTTTAGTAATAATGACGTGCAACCTCTGCGAAGAAGATGAACGGAAAATGCAAATAATTGGAATTTTTCTAAATCCAAGGGGCATAACTCTGTCAAGAATGACTCGATCGTACCCAAAATCAAACTTAACCTAGATATTCTTATTATAAATCTGTACACCAAAATACAGAATCCGTATATTTTGGCATTGATTTTGTGAACCCTAAATTTCGCAAATTACACCATAAAAAAGTCAATAACCAAATTATTTAATTTATCATTATTAAACAAATTTAACAGACGCGATAATTGAACCATTTTGTAAATACAATCGCAATACCAGGATTGACACAAATGACTCAAAGCAAAGGCACCTGGCCCTGGATACAAAAAATAAGCATACATGTATGGGAAATTCAATCGCTGAATCACCATCAAGAGAACTGATTTGTAGCAAAATAATTACATTCTAAATTTTGTAATTATCTCATTTTGTTCAGAAAGCAATTTTATAGATAAGATAACAAGATATGTTTGTAAAACACTGCTCCCGGCGGCAACAAAGTTCGAAAAAGCAATTTATAGCATATAGGTCACAGTCAAGGTCACACGATCATTGTCCTTGGTGTCATTTGAAAGCACTTAATTAGTGGAGTATGCATACCAATATGAAGTTTCTATCTCCTATGGTTCAAAAGTTATGGCGAAAGTTCGAAGCTATTTTTAGCATGTAGGTCACAGACAAGGTCACAAGGTCATTACCGTCTTCCTTGGAAGACGGTATTGTATATAGTTGAAGTTTTTTACAGTCTTCGGACTATGCACTTCCTCTCTTTTGTGATTGGTAGAAATTGCATGATGAGAAAATTTTCAATTATTTCATTGGTTGAAATACTGTTCAAGGCAAGGGAGATAACTTTCTGATGATCTATTTTTCGTACGACTTAACAATTTTGCAAGATTTCCAATCTTAAAAAAATGACAAAACGAACAACAAAATCAGCAGTAATTATTTCTTAATAACATGATATTTTTTACAGCAATAAATAAAAAGTTCTCTTTAATTTCATTATAAATAAAATTTGATAGTTATTGCTTGCAGGCTTTACAATTTGTTATTATTCTTTTCCCCTTTCTTGTTTGAAGAGTGAATGGGAATCAGCCGAGGTTTGCCGAAAACTCTCGGCCAGTCAAAGTTTACGGAGATGAACGAGCGACAACCGTGGTAGGGCCAATGCCCATAAAAAGCTAATTTAGAAATACAACATCAAGAAATTCAAAAGAATTATACGGCCTGTTAAGTATAGATCTGTTTACTGTTTAAAATTGTTGCTAAAGACGGTAAGCTTTTTTGAAAAGCTCTACTTGTGGCGTTATTTGAAACAGTCCAAATTCCTGGAATACGCGTGCTCGGCATTACGGTCGTGCATTCTGGGAAAACTATACTATAAATAGCTTTTTATGAATACCTCACACAATTTAAAATACTTGCACAACAACATAATTAGGATTACAGAACCAAGTCCCTACATTTAGCCAGAATTTAAACTAGGAGAGCACTAAGACTTATACAGTCCAGGAAAACCCTGCTCCACCGGAGTATGTTCCCTCTACAGATCCCATGAATGTGAATCTGGAAGGCATGACGCTTCAACAGAAACAACGTTTGAATCCAAATCTAGATCAATTTTCCCTCCTAGCCGAGGTGGTAAAGCCAACGTCCCCTTTCGAACCCATCAGGAAGATAGGCAGCCCAGTGTTTGTTATTGTATTTCGACTTTATCCTGGATTACCTCCGTTCACCAGAAGCATTCCCAAAATTCCTTCCAACAGACAAGGACATTTTACGACAGATTTATGTGGAATCCATTGTTTAAGGCCTTCGTTACCTGACACTGGCTGAGGAGACGAAATTTCCTCTTCCCTTTCCTTATGGGAGGAAGATCTACTAAGATAAACAATGATTGTGATATTGAAGTGTGATTGATTATTAATATTCATGTTAATTTATTTATATATACATCTCATAATTGTTCTCATTGTATATTATCATTATTTATCATTACATCATGCATGTCCATAATATTTATGATTGTCATTCATCTTGTTATTCAATGTGATCATTTTCCATGTTTATCTGTGATATTATTGTTATAAATTATATGTTTATGTTCAAATGTTAAAACAAAAGTAGCATTTACCTTTTCTCTGCGTTCTCCCCTTTATTGTGGCTCTTTGATGACCAACACTCGAGGGCGAATGTATTTTAGAAGGAACGGGCCCGTGTTACGAACACAGCTTCTATCTTTTTTTTTATAATCAGATAAATAAATTCATGTAACAACAATGCCATGTGAGCTGAACAGCTACTCCGGATAATCGTTTATGAAATCGCGATATGAAACATGTAAATCGAGTATATATATTTGCATTTAATTTTATTATTCATGATTATTGAATTGTGTTTTGAGATAGAACTATCTATCGAAATATTATAACCCGAAATTCCTTGACCGAGATTCACATGCACTTTATCTATACTTTAGAAACCAAACAGATAATTCATTGCGACCCAATTCTTGGGCATATAAATTCTATCTGAGGTCTTATATAGTGTAATACCTACAATCATCTTTTAACACGTTTCTATCCAAAACAGCATCCTTAACCATGTATGTTATCCAATTGCAAAGGCAACATAGCTTCCTAACACTATCGAATATAATACGCGGATAAGATACGTGTGTGAAACGTCATACGCGTAATCACGTAATACACAAGAACTTCATAAAACAGCGGTCAGCTGATTTGAGAAACAGATTGTTCCTACTTATACTTCCCTTTCTAAGGAAGAAATTCTTCAAAATCAGGTGTCAGTTTTGAATATTTTTCAACAGAGCAAAAATGAATTTGAACTAACCTATATACATTCAGATTGGATTCCGAAATTTCATAAGAATCCTTACAAACAAAGATACATTGCGGGTTCCAGTAAATGTTCAACCAAGCCTCTTTCGTTACTCCTCACTAAGATATTAACAGTAGTGGAGGAAAAACTGTTCAGCAATATATTGAAGAAGTGGTGTGAATCAGAGGTGGATACTCAAAAATTCCAAAAAACTTTTGGACAATTTGAAATCACAAGATTTTACCCAAATCATTAGCTTAAAAACTTACGACTTTTCAATTTTATACCCAACCATTCCCTACGATAAATTGAAGTCCAGGCTTTTTGATATCATTGACAGCTGCTTTTTCAATACAAATGGAACTCTTAAATTTACTTACTTGGTCATTTGCAAAATTATTTTGTTAAAACACATTCTGATAGCACACACAAGTACTCTGAGGTTTACATCAAAAAGATGCTTGAGTTTCTGATTGACAATTTATATGTGGCTTTTGGAGACCAGGTCTTCCAACAATCTATTGGAATTCTCATGGGTATCAATTGCGCTCCGTTATTAGCAGACCTATTTTTGTATTCATATGAAGCATATTTTGTGCAAAATCTTATGTGTGAAAAGAAGAAAACACTTGCTGTGGCCTTCAACTCGACATTTAGATATATCGACGACGTATTGTCAATTAACGATCATGGTAATTTCCATTCTTATGTCGATACGATATATCCTGGAGAGCTTGAGATAAAAGATAGCACAGAGTCTAACTAATGTGTTTCATATTTGGATATTTTACTTGAAAAAGACGTTAATGGTAACGTCTAACAACAAGCTATATGATAAACGTGATGATTAACTTTTCTATCGTGAACTTCTCTTACTTATGCAGCAATATGCACCTTTATCACCTGCATACGGAGTGTTTCTCAGTTGATTCGAAACGCAAGAGCATGTTCTACGTATGAACAATTTCTAAAACGAGGTAAATTGTTGACTAGCAAGTTGATGAAAAAAGAATATCAACAGTCTCGCTTAAAGTCATCATTTCGTTCATTAAGTTCTAAGGTCGATACGATGACCTTGTCAGCAAATACAATTCATCTGACGTTTTTCATACTAACTGTTAGTCCACTATTTATACATTGAATTGACGACGGAATTTCCCGTTATTTCTCATGAGAAGGAGCACATGGCGGGTGTGACCGGTCAGCAGGTGATGCTCACTCCTCTGTGACACCTGATCCCACCTCTGATGTTTCGGAGGTCCGTGTTTGCTCTGCTCCTATTTTGTACTGTTTTATGGACTTTGATATTGAATACCGTTCGTTATCTCCATATCCGTCCTTGTCATCTAAAGTTAAGAACTACCATGGCTGAGGAATCTCTTTGGGTAATTGTTAATTCTGAACTTTAATTAATGAGATCTGATGCCTGACCCAAATTTGGGATAATCTATTAATAGGATCTTTTATATAAATTATTTTATATTTATTGTAATAAGTGTAAATTCTAGAGTGGGAGAAATTTATGGGAGAGAGTTACTCTCAGAAGTGATTTGATGCTCCCGCTAGAGCCTGAATATTAAATCATTGTTTATCATTGTTTCTTATTATAGAAAGTACTCTTTTACTGAATATATATACCATTGAGAGGAGCATAGGAGTTTATCTAATAATAAAATTATTTGTACTTTTATTAAATTCTTCGCCCTCTTGTTCAACAATCAGAATTGGGAGACCCACACGTTACTTTCTGTAAACTGTAGGTAAAACATCAAGGGGTGAAGCAGATTGATAGCCCAAAGTGGCCCCACCTCTTCCTGTGGGATTTTAAATTGAACATTTTGTATCTATGCAATTGGAGAATTCTTCCAAATAAATATGGCTGTTCATGGCTGTATTTTATTTTTTGTTATGCAATACTTTGATGGCACGTAGTGGCTTCACCAAACCCGAGAGGATAATGCATATGATGAATTGTAGAAATTAAAGAAACCGAGCGATAATCGAGAAGTCATCTGAGGGAGCAGCTTGTCTGATTACTTGCCTTCGGCGTACACTCGTCACCTTCGGTATCTTAGACAAACTCGCCCCAGACAGTTGACCAGAATTCACAGCAACAACTACACGACACTTCCTACAACAGCGTGGTATACAACAACGACTATCATTTGTAGCATTTCCAAACAGCAGTTGCCAAGTTGAAGTTGGAGTGCAAACAGGGAAATGCCTCATCACAGAATACATTGTTTCTTATCGTGACGTAAACACTGGCCTGTTCCAACGTGCAATGCTATTGTACAAAAATACAACAGACAGTAACACAAACACAACACTTTGCCAGAGAAGAGGCTCTTTGCATCCGCAACATGCATTCAACAGAACGATGGATGAACATATCAGGTGCCATGGGGGTGACCACCCTCTGCCGACCGTCACACCCGCCGTGTGCTCTTTGTAATGATCAGGAAGGAAGCAGATTCTCCGCTTTCCACATAACTTGGGACCCCATAACACCGACGCTTGTTCTCCTACAACTAAACCGAGTTCCTTTAAGAAACTCATAGTACAGCAAGTCGTAATCCCCCAGGCAGTTGAGTCCAAGTCAGCACCTCGCCACTATGGAGGTGTAACACATGTCCCAACCAGAAGTCTCTGTCGAGACTGAAGCTCTACTGGTTTGTACTTATAATAAAGAAAGAGAAAAGTAGCAGTTGGGATATAAAACTTTACAAAAGCAATAAATAGAATAATGAGAAAAACCGATACACAGAATTATGTATCTTAGTGTAGTGTACTTGTGTGCCAAGTTATATTGAAATCAGACCAAAACTGTAGGAGGAGTAGCATTTTAAATGTATTTCAAAGAAATTTCTTTTTTAAGTAACAACGACAACACCGTTCTTTGAAATCAAAAAGCGATATACAGAATTATGTACCTTAGTGTAGTCTACTTGTGTGCCAAGTTATATTGAAATCAGACTAAATTTGTAGGAGTAGCATTTTGAAAGAATTTCACAGAAATTTCTATTTTTAGTAACAATGCCAACACCGTTCGTTGAAATCAAAAACCGATAAAAAAAATTATGTATCTTAGTGTAGTCTACTTGTGTGCCAAGTTATATTGAAGTCAGATTAAAACTGTAGGAGGAGTAGCATTTTGAAAGAATTTCACAGAAATTTCTATTTTTAGTAACAACGCCAACATCGTTCATCGAAATCAAAAACCGATATACAGAATTATGTAACTTAGTGTAGTCTATTTGTTTGCCAAGTTATATTGAAATCATACCAAAACTGTAGGAGGAGTAGCATTTTGAAAGAATTTCACAGAAATTTCTATTTTTAGTAACAATGCCAACACCGTTCGTTGAAATCAAAAACCTATACACAGAATTATGTATCTTAGTGTAGTCTACTTGTGTGCCAAGTTATATTGAAGTCAGACCAAAACTGTAGGAGGAGTAGCATTTTGAAAGAATTTCACAGAAATTTCTATTTTTAGTAACAACGCTAACACCGTTCGTCGAAATCAAAAACCGATAAACAGAATTATGTATCTTAGTGTAATCTACTTATATGCCAAGTTATATTGAAATCAGATCAAAACTGTAGGAGGAGTAGCATTTTGAAAAATTGTTTACAGACAGACGGACGGACGCCGGACGCATTACTATCGCATAAGCTCTTCTGGTCTCTGACCAGTAGAGCTAAAAATAGCACGCTGATCATGAAATGCAGTTGCATTTCAGTATTTGAGTCTTTTGATCGTATGGGAATTAAGTATTAGTATTTAGAGCATGGTGAACTTCCGACAAATTATCTGCCATAACTGGCCAATCGACGCTTATATATAGACTTTCTAAGGTATCACGTGATAGGGCTTAACCAATAAGATAACTGTACGGCGACACCCGACCAATCGTGGCACTGTACGGTACCGAACAACATGAGACTTGCCGTACAATGCCGAACAAGTTTGCCGAACACAAAGGATAAATAATTAAAAACAAGCTGTGATTTGACAAAAACACATGGATTAAATTAATATGACTATGCTGGATGTTATCTCAAACTGTAAGTAAACAAGCAAATTCAAGGAATTGTGGTCCCCCGCTTTTGGTGTCTTTGTGGGTGAGATGTCATTTGTAATAATATATCGTGTGTATTATGAACACCCTATCATATATCATTTATTTAGAAATCATCACTGCACTCCAAGGTCAAGGTCAAAGGGATAAAGTGTTTGGTGTTAGATGAACAGTCTTCTCACAAGGATTACATTTGTGAAGTATGAAAGCCCTAGCCCTTGCCATTCAAAAGTTATGGTAAAGGTTAAAGTTTTTTCATAAGTACGAAAATTCTCCAAGGTCAACTTCAAAAGGTTGTTGGTATCAAATGAAAGGTCTTGCCACAAAGAATACATATGTGAAATATGAAAGTCCAGGTATCTACTGTTCAAAAGTTGTGGCAAAGGTCATAGTTTTTTAAAAGTAGGTCAAACTCCAAGGTCAAGGTAAAAGGGTCAAAGTTCTTGGTATCCAACGAAAGGCCTCCTCACAAGGATTACATATATGAAGTATGAAAGCCCTAGCCCGTACCGTTCAAAAGTTATGGTCAATGTTAAAGTTTTTTCATAAGTTCGGAAATCTCCAAGGTCAAAAGGTCAAAGTTGTTGGTATCCAATGAAAGGTCTTGTTACAAAAAGTATATATGTGAAATATAAAAGTCCTAGTGTCTACGATTAAAAAGTTATGGCCAAAGTAAAAGTATGAATTTTTTGTGTAAAAGTGGGTCAAACTCCAAGGTCAAGGTCAAAAGGTCAAATTTGGTGGTACCCAAAGAAAGGTCTTATCACAAGAAAGACATATGTGAAATATGAAAGTCACAGCTCCACTAAATCAAAAGTTATGGGCAAGGTTAAAGTTTTTGTGACGGACGGACAGACTGACAGACTGACGGACAGACGGACAGACGAATGAGATTTAATGTCCCCTCGCTTTCGCGAAAGCGGGGGACAATATATTTCAGTTCATAGAAATATGTATGTCTGTCATAAAAACATTGAATCGTATAGTAGACGATGTCAAACTAGGTACAATCAAATACGAATAAATGATAAGTTATTAAATGTACAAATGAATGCCTAATTATAATAAATAGTTTGTAACAATTGTTTTTGCAATAATCTGTGTTGTTTCAAATAATGCACGATCAGATAAATCTTAGAAATACAAAATGCAAAACTCTGGCTAGTATTAACGTCACATCAACAAAGATGTCAGCGGTTTGTATGAAAGAGTATCCAGAACAAATAAATCGCGTCATCACAGTTCATTTAAGTAATAATATCTCCAACCAAGTTCATGCATAACTGCAATAAATCATGTAGTTTTAGAGGTATGTGATCAGATTCCTGAGAAACTGAATTAAATTAGAAAATAGATCATTTACATATCAACATGTGCCATAAATAGGATAAATACCTAACATGTTGTGAAAAACAGAACTCTATCACCAACAATTAAATAACATGTCTGCAAAAATGCAGTAATGAATTACACAATACAATACAGTACAAAGGCAGAGCTGACTGATGCTAAAATATTATTTTACACATGATAGGCTATAGATCTTACACTCTCCCCACCCAAGAATGTTAATTCTTCTGAATTACAATGTATGCAAAAATAGAATTCTAACTATCATACTCAATCATTAAGTCAGCAGCATCAATGGTGGCAATAAGATAATCCTGTTATCTCCTACCAGCTCCGTACTCCAAGAATACCAATAGTGCCTCAGTCTGAGAAATTTAATTTGCGATGTCCCGAATAGATTGATACAGGTGACCCTACTTTTTACTTGCGACTTGTTTATTTTCTTCGGCGAAAGAAATGTCAAGCATCCATGGTTGTTGGTACATGGGATCCTGCATCAAAGTCGGATTCTGCGTATAGTTCGATTTCAGGGACTGGGGAACTGGGAACCTTAGGCTTGCTGTAAAATGACACACCCCTGAAGTATTTTACATCTACTCGAAACGCAAAAGCCGTGTTTCGCTTCAGAGTGCCATTCATGCAACGATTTAAACTCATCATTTGGAGGCAGTGAGGGGGGGTTCTGAAGTGCCATCTTCCTCGTGAGGCTCCCTGTGCTCCTGGCATCGAACAAAATGGTGTTGTCAAGGTGCACACGGAAAAGGCAACATCCATCCTCCGAGAAAGCAAATATCTCCCCAGGAATCAAAGAAATGGACACCACTGAATAGATGCTTGGAGAGGTAGGGCTGTACTCAGCTTGATTAACAGGTGCCTGAAAGTTGGAAGGTGGTGCCTCCCACCCCTCCAACCAATCCTGTCTGGTCTTCCTAGGTCGGAACGAAAATTTCTTAGTTGCCTCCTGGAGGATGGCCCTCAGTCGAGTGGACGCTCTGTCTTCTTGTCTGTCGACTCTATAATGGCTCGATAATGGGCAGGGTGGTAAGCAATCCAAAAAGCATTGTTCTCTGACAGTAACTCCTCCAGGGGCATGTTGGCTGCAGCATCCTTGAGGTCCGCCACATGGTTAAATGTAACCTCTTTCTCTCGACAGAAAGGGCATATCACTTTGAAGGCCTTGTGTGGTGCTGGGGTGAGATGCCCCTTCAATTTCCGCCGATTGTCGAAGGTCTTGTTACATGGCTGCCCATCAACCTCGAGTTGACATTTCAATTCCATTCTATAGGAATAAAAAATTTGACTCTAATTCTCGGGATAAGTATGAGATTGGCAAAAATTTCAGTTCAGTTATGGTACTTGATAAGTGTATATCTAATAGCAGGTGTCTCGAAATGTAATCATTTCTCGCAATATTTATTTAGGTAATACACATGGAATCTCCCGAGGAACATTTATTAAGGTACTCGGAATCGAAAGAAACATCGCATTCTTTATAAAAAAAAATACTAGTAAACGATTTTCTTGATTGTACAAACATTTTCTTAAAAGTTAGTGTTTTTTTTAGTAACAGTCAGGAAACGAATCAATGTGTCAATTTGATTGCCGACGTGCAATGATCAGATATGCATGTGTACCGTATTTATTAGAGGTCCTTACCTCTTCCTTCGTCTGAAAAGTCTCACATCCACTGATATTTTTTTTGTTACGATTTTTTACGCACACTTTAAAAATGACGCTTTTACATTAATTCGGTTATTCTCGAGTTGTATAGTGCATCATGACAATCATGTACTTTATATGATAAACCAGTATATCGATGATGCAATGTATCCAATGTAATATGTTCACGGTGCCACCGTTAGGGCGAGCGCAAATACTTATTCTGTTTTCATTTAGATCGGGCTCGTCAAACCACACGTGACATTCGGTGCGTCTAGGACTCTGACGTCACATGAATTCGTATCATGTTGCTTTACAAATTCGGAGCCTGAACAGGACTAATTTTAATGAAGAACCATTTTGTTGACTATTTCTTTGCAATAAATTCATTAAATCAAGGCAAGTTTTTTTATTCGTTTAACTTTTGTTATTATTCTCGCGAGAACGTTGCTTTAGCGTTTGTGTACGAAGCGATGCATTGTGAGTCCAAATTACTGCGGAAAAAATTCTAACGAATGAATTTGCAGTAGTCCGAATTTTCTCTTCGCCCAGGCGTTGTCGTTAGAGCTGGCAGTGACGAGCGACACTTGCTACGCTCGCTATTAATATCCGACCCACCTGTCTGTTTACGCGGCAACGAAACTCCTCTCCTCAATGAAAGAACGCACCAATCTCGAAACTTTCGTATTGATTTTCTATTGCATTGCTGGAACAATTGACCAACCACTATCGTGGTGTAAAATGTCAAGGCATAGCTGTTCAAAACCAAGTAAGCAAGACTGAATGTCTTCCAGTCATTCCCTCTTTGTTTGTTTTAAGACGTGGATCTTCTATAGTATGGATAGCTCTACAATCTCTAAATGTATTGACAAGCCTTAAGGTATGCATGAGGGGTTCCACAGCACCATCCAAAACTTTTCCTTTTTCTCCCATGCTGTCTTTGTATGAAGCATTAAATTCAGCATTTCACAGTCTAGAACATCCTCAGCTAGTTTGTTTTTTTTTATGTTTGAAACATTGGTAGGAATAATGTTTTTTAGGTCACCTGAGTAACTCAGGTGACCTATTGCTATCCGTTTTCGTCCGTCGTCGTGTGTCGTGCGTCGTGCGTCGTGTGTTAACATTTGAACATTTTCAGCTTCTTCTCTGAAACAACTTAACCAATTTCAACCAAATTTGGTATACAGCATCTATGGGTGAAGGGGAACAAAAATTGTGAATTTCATGGTCCCTGCCCCCCTGGGGCCTGGGGGGTGGGGCAAAAACCACTAAAATTATTGCAATCTTTAAAAATCTTCTTCTTTACTCCTGGACATCAAGCAGGCAAACTGTTGTTATGAATGTAATGAGCATTGAGTCCTCTACTTAAATTGTGAAATTCATGGCCCCAGGGTCAGGGGTTCTAGTGCTAGGGCGGGGCTATATAGATTATATAGTGAAAATGCATGCTTTCTTTGAAAATCTTCTTCTCTGCTCCTAGCTATTAAATAAACTAACCAAGCACATAGTTATAATGAGCAAGAGTTCCTCTTCCAAAATTGTGAATTTTATGACCCCAGGGTCAGGGGTTCTGGTGTTAGGGCGGGGCTCTATTGGTCATATAGTGAAAATGCATTTATTCTTTGAAAATCTTCTTCTCTACTTCTGGGTATTAAATAAACTAACTAAGCACATAGTTATGATGAGCAAGAGTGCCTATTTCAAAATTGTGAATTTTATGACCCCAGGGTCAGGGGTTCTGGTGTTAGGGCGGGGCCCTATTGATTATATAGTGAAAATGCATTTATTCTTTGGAAATCTTCTTCTCTGCTCCTGGGTATTAAATAAACTAACCAAGCACATAGTTATGATAAGCAAGAGTGCCTCTTTCAAAATTGTGAATTTTTTGACCCCATGGTCAGGGGTTCTGGTGTTAGGGTGGGGCTCTATTGGTTATATAGTGAAAATGTATTTATTCTTTGAAAATCTTCTTCTCTACTTCTGGGTATTAAATAAACTAAGTACATAGTTATGATGAGCAAGAGTGCCTCTTCCAAAATTGTGAATTTTGTGGCCCCATGGTCAGGGGTTCTGGTGTTAGGGCGGGGCCCTATTGATTATATAGTGAAAATGCATTTATTCTTTGGAAATCTTCTTCTCTGCTCCTGGGTATTAAATAAACTAACCAAGCACATAGTTATGATGAGCAAGAGTGCCTCATCCAAAATTGTGAATTTTGTGACCCCAGGGTCAGGGGTTCTGGTGTTAGGGCGGGGCTCTATTGATCATATGGTGAAAATGCATTAATTCTTTGAAAGTCTTCTTCTCTGCTTCTGGGTATTAAATAAACTATGTAATTAAATAGTTATGTTGATCAAGAGTGCCTCATCCAAAATTGTGAATTTTATGACCCCAGGGTCAGGGGTCTGGTGTTAGGGCGGGGCTCTATTGATCATATAGTGAAAATGCATTAATTCTTTGAAAGTCTTCTTCTCTGCTTCTGGGTATTAAATAAACTATGTAATTAAATAGTTATGTTGATCAAGAGTGCCTCATCCAAAATTGTGAATTTTATGACCCCAGGGTCAGGGGTTCTGGTGTTAGGGTGGGGCTCTATTGGTTATATAGTAAAAATGCATTTCTTCTTTGAAATTCTTTCCTTTGCTCCTGTGTTTAATGCCAATGATCCATATATATATATATATATATATTCATGATGAAGAAAGGTGCACCTAGCAAAATGGTTATTTTTTATGCCCCCACCCCTTCCCTGGGTAGGGTTGAGGGGGAGGGGGGTGTACAAAGTCTGAAAATGAATTAATGCTTTGAAATTTGCTATTTGGTGTTAATCAACCATTTTATGATAAAATTTTTGCAAAATTTTGAAATATGTGGCCCTAGGATCAGTGGTTCCTTTGGGATGAGGTGTACAACTGGTTATAAAGTGGAAGTGCATTTTCTTTTAATGTTTTCTGATCTACCTCTGGGTATTAAGTAAATAGAGTTAGCATGCTAAGTCTAAATTATTATAAGCAATGGGACCTCTTTCAAAATTGTGAATTGCGAATTCCATGGCCTCTGGTTTAAAAATGAACCAAATTTAATTGTTTGAAAGTTGTTGCACAATACTCAGGTGACCTATAAGGCCCGTGGGCCTCTTGTATTAGGAAGTGACCAGTGGGTTCGAATAGGATTTTTACAGTCCCAACTGTATGTATCAATCCACAAGTTCCATGTAACATTATGTCCTGAACCTTTTACTGTTTTTCGCTTGTCCGTTGCTTAAAACGTTTTATTTTTTATTTTTTTTTGAAGAAATGAGATGGATTCATCATCATGATCATGGTCTCATATAGGTTTGTTGGACACTTGGCAGTAATACATTTTTCAGTTTGATCTTTTTCGGGAAAATGTAAATGGAGGAATGATCTGTTGCTTACAGTACTATCTATTGATATGTACTTCACAGTAAAATCATATTGTTTTATTTTTTCTACTGCCACCCAAACTCTATAATAGAGATAACTAGCAGTTACTTGATGGCTCAAAAAATGTGCAAAAGGAAATCTGAAGCCATCGATTCCTTGAAACATAAGTTGCAGAACATGAGTACATGGTGTTTGCTGTCATTTTCCTTCTCTTATTGATGAAATAGAATTAGCTTCCTCCCCCAAACGAGTACTGTAGATCACTAAATTTTCGCGACACCTTATTTTCGCGAGATAGTCATTGACTCTTGATTAGCGAGACAAAATTTTCACGAATTGTGGTTATTGCTCTGTAAAATCTTAAGGAATACTATTACACGCGAGAATTTAATTTTTGCGAGAACACTGTCTCGCGTAATTACGCGAAAATAAAGTTCTCGCGAATAAAAAGTGATTTACAGTATCAGTAAATCCAACAATTTCCAGATTTGCTTCTGTTTTCACAATCTCCATGACAATGTGAAAAGTTTACAGACGATTGGACGGATGACAGACAAAATGTGATGAGAAAAGCTCACTTGAGCCTTCAGCACAGGTGTGGTAACAAGAGGCCAAGGGGCTACATCGCCCAACTGAGTACCGAGGCTAGGAAAAAAGCAAAAATCAGTTTAGTATTTAAAAGCTTAAATGCATAAGTGGTCCCTTTGATCCCCCATTCTGGCTCCAATCTACCCCTGGGGTCATGATTTGAACATACTTGAATCTACACTACCAGAGGATGCTTCCATATGAATTTCGTTTTCCATGGCCTAGTGGTTCTTGAGATGATTTTTAAAGATTTTCCCTATATATTCCTATGTAAAACTTTGACTCCTTATCATGGTTCCAGCCAGCCCATAGGTCATGATTTGAACAAATTTGAATCTACACTACCAGGGGATACTCCCACATGAGTTTCATCTTTCCTAGCCCAGTGATTCTTGAGAAGAAGAATTTAACTTTGAACCCCCCTCCTAGTGGCCCCACCCTACCCCCGGGGGTCATGATTTGAACAAACTTGAATTTACACTACCTGAGAAGAATATTTTTAAAAGATTTCATTAATTTTTCACTAATTCATAATTATATCCCCTTAGAAGAGGGCATGGTCCTTCATTAGACCAAACTTGAATCCCCTTCACCCAAGGATACTTTGTGGCACGTTTGGTTGAAATTGGCCCAGTGGTTCTTGAGAAGATGAAAATTTGAGAAGTTTACGACAACGACGACAGACAACGGAGAAATTTTGATCAGAAAAGCTCACTTGAGCCTTCGGCTGAAGAGTGTGAAGATCGCCGTTATAGTTAGCAATGTAAGGAACATGCACATGTCAAACTGTTTTGTTTGTATTATTTCCATTTTAAAAATTCATTTTCGTACGTGTAAACTTCTTGACATTTTCAAAGAGGAACAACTCGATGATAGTAACGATGGCCGCGTAAATTTTTCTCGGTAACTTGCGCGATCGCGTATAATACACCCACGCGTAATGTTTGACAATTATAAACGTACTTAACAACCAGCGTAAATAACCACTTTTACAGTACTTCCAATGCTACTGTCATAGTACTGATTATTATTCACTTTAACGGAGGGGTAATGTATTTCACTTTTCAATTTTTTATTTGTATTTAAATCAGATTTTGTCATATTATCTATCACTAAACGATTCATACTTTGAGTATTTTGATCGTATCTTTTAAATTGTATTTTTATGCCCCCGTTAATGAAGTTTCGGGGGTATATAGTTTTTGTCTTGTCCGTCCGTCCGTCCGTCTGTTTATCCATCTGTTCTCCGCAAAAACTTTAACCTTGTCCATAACGTTTGATTTAGTGGAGCTATGATTTTCATATTTCACAAATGTATTACTTGTTACAAGAACTTTCTTTGGTTACCACCAAATTTGACCTTTTGACCTTGACCTTAGAGTTTGACATACTTTTACACAAAAATTCAAACTGTAACTTTGGCCAGATCTTTTGAACAGTAGATACCAGCCGGCCTGGGGGTTATAAAACTTAGACGAGCTCACTTTTGATCTCGGTCTCACTTTTCTACTATATATTCCTTTGGCCAGGACTTTTATACTTCACATATGTCGGTTTTTGTGAAAAGCCCTTTTATTGCATACCAACAAGTTTGACTTTTTGACCTTGGAGATTTCCGTACTATGAAATTTTTTTAACCTTCGCCATAACATTTGAACGGTAAAGGCTAGTGCTTTCAATACATCACATATGTTATCCTTGTGAGAAGACTCTTCATTGGATACCAAGAACTTTGACCCTGGAGTTTGACCTACTTTAAAAGCAAACCTTGACCATAACTTTTTAAGAGTTAGAGATACTACTTTCATACTTTACATGATTAATTCTTGTGATAAAACCTTTAATTTGATATCTAAAGAATTTTGACCTTGAAATTAAACCTACTGTTTAAAAATTTTAACCTTGGCCATAACTTTTGAACGGTTAGGACTAGGGTTTTCATACTTCACATTTGAATTTTTTGTGGCAAGTCCTATCATTGGATATCAATTACATTGACATTTGGACCTTGACCTTCAAGATTTCTGTACTTATGAAAAAGCTTTAACCTTGGCCATAACCTTTGAACGCTTAAGTCTAGTGTTCTCATACTTCACATAAGTAATCCTTGTGAGAAGGCCCTTCATTGAATATCTAGAACTTTGACCCTTGGACCTGACCTTAGAGTTTAACGTACTTTAAAAAACAAACCTAGACCATAACTTTTGAAGGGCTAGGGCTAGTGCTTTCATATTTAATCTTTGTGACAAGACCTTTAATTTGATATCAAATATTTTGACCGTGGAGTTTGATGTACTTTTTAGCTCACCTGAGCCAAAGGCTCAAGTGAGCTTTTCTGATCGAAATTTGTCCGTTGTCTGTCGTCGTTGTAAACTTTTTACATTTTTACCTTCTTCTCAAGAACCACTGGGCCAATTTCAACCAAACTTGCTACAAAGTATCCTTGGGTAAAGGAGATTCAGTTTTGTTCAAATGAAGGGCCACGCCCTTTTCCAAGGGGAGATAATTATGAATTAGAGAAAAATTAATGACATTTTTAAAATCTTCATCTCAAGAACCGCTGGGCCAGGAAAGATGAAACTCATGTGGAATTATCCTCAGGTAGTGTAGATTCAAGTTTGTTCAAATCATGACCCCCGAGGGTAGGTGGGGCCAAAATGGCCGATCAAAGTTTTACATGGGAATATATAGGAAAAATCTTTAAAAATCTTCTGAAGAACCATTGAGACAGAAAAGATGAAACTCATATGAAATTATCCCCAGGTAGTGTAGATTAAAGTTTGTTTAAATCATGACCCCTGGGGCTAGGGTGGGGTCAAAATTGCCAATCAAACTTTAACATAGGAATACATAGGAAAAATCTTCTTCTCAAGATCCATTGAGACAGGAAAGATGAAACTTGTGAAATTATCCTCAGGTAGTGGGTCAAATCATGCCAGGGTGGGGCCATATGGCCGTTAAAAGTTTTACATAGGAGTATATAGGAAAAATCTTTAAAAATCTTATTCTCAAGAACCACTGGGCCAGGAAAGATGAAACTCATGTGGAATCATCCTAAGGTAGTGTAGGTTCATTTTTTTTCAAATCATGACCCCCGGGGCTAGAGTGGAGCCAAGATGACCGACCAAAGTTTTATATAGGAATACTATATATAGTATATAGGGAAAACTTTTAAAATCTTCTTTTCAAGTTCTTCAAAGCCAGGATAGTGATATTTATATGGAGTCATCCTCAGGTAGTGTAGATTCTAGTTTGTTCAAATCTTGACCCCCTGGGGGGTGTTAAAATTCAAGCCCCCCCCCCTCCCCTCAGTAAACTTTCAGTTCTGATCAGATTTGTGCTTTTTCCTAGCCGTTGTTCTCAGGTGAGCCAATTGTTAAAATTTTTAACCTTAACCATAACTGTTGAAGGATTAGGGCTAAGGATTCCATACTTCATATATGTATTTTTTGTGGCAAGCCCTTTCATTGGATTCCAATTACCTTGACCTTTTGACCTTGGAGATTTCCGTATTGATGTAAAAAATTACACCTTGGTCTGCTGTCATATTTCACAATTGTATTTCCTGTGAGAATACCCTACTTTGGGTACCAAAATATTAAATTTGCATTTAAAAAAAGGTTTATTTTTGCTGTGTTGCCATACGGGGGCATCAGTGTTTCATAAACATATCTTGTTCTTGATTGATTGATTGATTGTATATTAGTTAACGTCCCTCTCGAGAATTTTTCACTCATATGATTGATTTGTTACTCATTTGAGCAGAAATCTTTTTCGTGCCAGCACCTACTGCGACACGAAAAAACCATCATCTAAGGATTGACAAGTTATTTGATTGATTTGTTAATTAAGAAATTAAGCCAGAAAAAACCATCATCTCAAGTTATTTCAATCTTATTTAATTTCGTAAAGTCCATTATTTGATTCAAAATCGATTGGTTTATAGTTCAGAAAGTTGCCGGGTGTCCAAGGTACCGTTCTAACATTCCAGTGATGTACCTAGTGCCATCCCATAACATCAGGATACTCTGAGCCAAGTTTGATTAAAATTGGCGAAGTGATTATGAACGGAAAATCTCACATGAGCCTTCGTCTACGGTAAGCAAAAAACTAGTTTAAATAGGAAAATAAGTTTCAGAGTTCGTGAAAATGTTTACAATTAACAGGCGACCTACAACGAACAAAGCACATAGGAAAAATCGTGTGATTCCTTCGTTGGATTCACACATTGATCTCGTCTTTAAGTGTAGAGTGGACAAACAACCTAAGATATCGTCGCTAGTTCGTCGATCAAAGACATTAAACCCGATATGTACAACCTTTTTATATCTGATTTCCGATTTCGCCCTTTTTATAACATGCAACACCTGCTTAAAACTATGTTACCACCCGCGACTAGTGTGACTATTTATACAGTGTATTATATCTTTCAGCTGTTCACTTATTAACAAGGTACGCAATATACCGTAAAAAGAGTTTTAATATATAATATCATATTTATTTTCTTATGAATAAAAGATACAAACAATACTGTAATCTAATGAGTAAAAATTATAACACAGAAATGCCTTATATTTAGCAATATAAAAGTAAAAGCAAATACAAAAAAAATTAAAAAAAATCTTTTTAAACATCAGTTTATGCATTGATACGTTGGCAATAGCCATAGAAAAGGTTTTGTCTATCCTCCTGAACACAATCGTAACCACTTGGACATTCACACAGGTTTGTAACAACGTAATATACCAGCCAAGTGACTGGGTCTTTCACTCGCTGTACTTGTTGACACTTTCCACCATCCGAACGGTTGATGTTACATTGTGGCTAAAACGCAAAATAGCACAATATTATGCACATGTACAAAGTAAACAAATACAGCGAAAAAATATAAAGGCGATGCTTTCCTGTGAACAAGATTATTTTGAAATAGTAGTTGTAATGCATTTTTAAAATGAATATGAGGCAATGAGTACATTTTATTAAACTTTTTTTTAAAGCAAATACTGAACACTCTCTTACCATGGCGCAGACAAGGTCATGATTCTTCTTCCAGCCAACGTAGTAGCTTTTCTTGATTTTCAAAGGGTCATCGCTAGGGCATTTACAGTTAACATTTCTTATTTTTTCCGGAATATTTCCACCCTCCATCACCATTGCTACCTCATCATCACCGCATGTTCTTTCTCCTCCTATTGGGTTACAGTAGTGCAATGCAATCCCGATTCGTTTTCCTACAATAGATGTTTTATAAGTTAATATATTAAAAGGAAGAACATGATAGGCTATGTTACAACGCATTTGAAAAAAAATTACGCACAATGATTTTTTCGTAAGTAAACTGATACAAAGTTAACGAACCTAGAATTTTTTTTTTCAAAGTGCGTTAATGTCGACCTTATTAATGACCTCCGAATCTAAAATACACGGCAATGATGAATTGTATTTTTTAAATCTGGTTGAATTACTTTTGGTGGTTACGTCACTTCAGTTGAGATATTGAAGTTTGTCGTTTTATACATGGCCCTTTGTACCACGGAAAGGGGGGAGGGGGCATAGCTATGTGTTCCCTCAATAATCTCGTCTGATGACTTTTTCTTTTTCTTTGCTTGTCAAGGAATTTTTGTAGTTTATAATGATCCTAACTGGAAATGTATGCTTTCTGTTATACAAGAAAAATACACCCCACTAGTAAATAAATAAAATATTTAAAAAATCCACGAACTTTTCTAACATGTACAAACACAGATAGACGGACGGACGAAACCTCCTTAATATCATATAAGGTCCCCTGGTCTATGACCAGTCGTAAGCCCGATATACATGACGTTTTCCAGGCTTTTTTACGGTTTTGATTTTTTTACGTGCCTTGAAAATGTCTGAACTCACGTTAATTGGAAAATTGTCGCCTCGAATTGAAGGCTGCTTTCTCTTGTTGATTTTCATTATTTGCGAACCGAATGAAATGCTGAATTCATAACTTATCAACAGTTCAATGCTTTAAGTACTTATATATACCAATATCGTTTTTTATTGGCTGCTTATAAAATATACAGCCCAGTGAAAACATTTTAACAGACCGTCGAGTTTTCTTTCAATTTCGTGGATTTTAAAACTTGTTTTAGCCTCTATCGAAATAGGGAGTAATATTGTCTTTAAATCGATGGTGGTAGGTATACTAGTATCATTGCGTTATTGATAAATTGTAAATTCGGCATTAAAGTCACTTCGCAAGTATTGAAAATCAGCTCCGGTTGGAAACAGTGAAGTTTCATGTCTTTGTAATGGCGCCAGTTCTGACGTTTTCCTAGCATGTAAAATATCAAAATCGTGAAAAAAGTCGAGAAAACGTCAGATATTTTGAACTAGGAAGTCGTCGACGTGAAAAACCATCCTCACTGCTGGTCCTGAGTGCCAAAACCATTAGATGTGGCACTCAGTAATAAAATAATCAGTCAATGAATCGGACTAATATATATTCACCTCTGTCTTTGAGATGATCTGTTTTACCTTTTGATAGGATGTCTCTTGTAATGGTTTTTTCTCCACGTGTGCTCCAGCCACTGGGACACGTGTTTCCATGTGGACATGTACATATTTCTCTGTCGGTGGAGTAAATCTCAGGAGAATTGCGAGATTTCGAGGCGTACATTTTCAAAGCCATGTCACATGGGACAGGATCGTTTGAGCAAAACGGAAGATCCTAAAAGAAAAGGAAAATAAATATTTAACATCAATGTGAATTAATAGTAATACTTAACTCTGAATAAATGAATAATAAGGAATTAAATTTAATTTTTGAAAAATCATGAGGACATAAACTGCGATGTTTCACACCAGCATATTTGATGAAGCGCGTTGGCGCTTAATGAGAAATATACAGGTGTAAAGCCTTCTGGTTCATGAACTTGCTGCAGAACTGCAGCTCTCCGAAAAAATATACATTGATAGACTGGAGAGCTAGAGTGCCACTCATTCAAAAATATCTGAACTTGAGATCATCGAAATGCGGGTTTACGCGCTTGCGCGGGTTATGTATTTTTTCTTCAACAGCTGCGACATTAATTCCCGTACTAACAAACAAAGACTTTTATAATTTCATTGTCCACATCATGACCCCGGGTTGAGCAACAATAGGTATTACAAGGGGAAGAATCTGGTGAAGAACAACATGGTCAAAGTTATTTAGGTGAGCGTTTTCTCTTGTCAATTAAGCGTAGTAGTCAATACAAAATATGTAATTCAACAGCCTTAATTATATGAACTTTGCAAATAGTTTTGAGATTGCAGCTAGAAAACAGTAAGTATGCTACGTAGATCCGTCCCAGATTTCAGCTACAGTACTTTGATGATACTCAAGTGACCACTTCCCTGTTCATGGAATTTCCGGAAAGGTATGGGTTTTAACTTTTCAATGACCACTTAATCGTGCTTGGCGCGAAATCAGGTCATAGGATTTCCGTACTGAGCCCAAGATACTTCTACCACCCACTTTCGTCAATATTCGGCATAATTTGTCTTAAAATTTAATTTAATGTATATATTTTTAATTTCTGTCTTCGATATATCTGAAATTTATAAGAGGAAAAATACGATTTTGCTATGAGAAATGTACAATTAAACTAAAAATATATACCTGTAAGTAGAAGTAGAAACGTTTAAATATCATTGAGCTTAAGCTTTCAAGATCAATGCTTGATTTAATTCATATTATGACAGCATACATAAATTGCCTTAATTTATTTGGAATTAATTACGTTCATCATCTTACGATACTTAAACAAATTACTTCCATGAATATTCCCGACGAATAATAATAAAACAATTCGTGAAAATAAATTATAATGAATAAAAACATGAATTAAAAGATCAGGTATGAACTGTATAAAGTAACGTTGAGCTTTAACTTTGCTGAAAAATATCAAATTCAGTATTGAGTCGAAAAGGCGAAAAAAGCGTAATATTTTTCAAAGTATTGCTTTATCCTAGGCTTTTACAACTTCTTGCTTCTTGCAGGGCCTCAAACTTTATAAAGCTCTTTTTTTAAATACCTGTTTCACTTAACCACCACAAGTTCATTTTTTAAGGCGGGACTGAGAGCATAAATGAGTGCGACAAAGTTTATGCTTCGGAGCATGATTCATATTTATGAACGCTAATTGGGTCTTGATGCAGTTTTTGGTTTTAAAAGGTCTTTCGACATTTTATTTGGGGGGGGGAGGAATTTCTCGGGATACCAATTGCGCCACCTTATCAGAAGAACATGTATGTATTCATCCGAAGCAGAATATATCAAACATAAGAAGACGCAGCCTTCGAGTCGACATTAGATGTATCGACAATCGTTAATTCAATTACATATGTCGACTCCATATATCTAAGAAATAAAAACTATAATAAAGTATGACACGTTCGTTACCTATTTGGATATTGTATTGAGAAAAATAGTTCAATGGAATACGTGAAGATGTCAACAAGATCGTAATCTTACTAAGCAAGAATACTCCGTAAGTAAGAAAATTTTTTAAAACGAGACATGATATTGACAAACAAGTTGATACGACAAAAATATCAACAGTCTCATAAAAAGTATATACATGTTTATTATTACACAAGTTTTTTGATCAATACAAAGACCTTGTCGCCTAATAAATTTAGCATTACGGCGAATTCTGGTGTTTTGCCATTATAACGCAATGAAATGTTTACAGATTTTTTTCCGTTTGCCTGAGCATGACATGGAGCAAACAGCCGGTATGTCTGTCAACATGAGATGCTTACTGCTCCATATGACCTGATCCCATATCTCATGTAAAGAAGTCCTTGTTTGCTCATCTTCTTGTTTGTATGGACTACTTGAATTGACTTCTGAGCTTGATTTCAGTTCGTCATCTCCATATTTCATGCTATGAACATTTCTTTCCTTAAAATCTTGAAATGAATAAATAAACTATGACGTACAAAGCCTTTCCCCCATAATCCTTCGATCAGCTTCAGACTATGTCCTTATAGGAATACGTGTAGACAAACTACAAACTGAAAGCCTTTTATGCTTTACGTTATTATTATACCCACCGCTTGAAAAGTGGGAGGGTATATAGTAATCGGTATTTCCATCCGTCCGTCTGTTACGCTTTATCTCTTATCCGCAACTCCTCTTATACTACTGAGTGAACTTTAATGAAACTTTCACAGAATCTTTATTACATATTGCCACTGTGCACCTCCTATTTAACTTTTTTATTCGACACGCATTTTAAGTTTCCCATAGCAAAACATTGACATTGCCATTATATGTGTACCTATGACGTCACATATAGAAGCTTCTGGATAACATTTGATAGGACAAGTTATTCCTCTTTACACATTACCGTAAAACAATATATAGCAACACATGGAAATTATGGGAAGCGGGGGTATCATTTAGTGAGCCCATTGCTCACAGTACCTCTAGTCTATTTATTTATTTGCGCAAAGGACATTGGGTAGTAAAGAAATTCTGGGAATGTTTCACAGAGAAATTTGCCTGACATTTGTACAGATTTCCTTCCGAATTTCCTCTATTTTTACACGTTAGTCTATTGAGGTCGCTTCGCGACGCTCGCAATAAAAAGGAATCCATGCACCTTGTTTTCTCTTTCCTAAACCTGCTTCATTTTATATAGAATTTAATAGATTACTCAGATTACCAAAGCAAACCGCGTAAACCATTCATTTAGCATACAAATGCAGCAGCCATCAGTGAAAAAGGAATATTATAGATAAAATATCTAAGAAGCAAAGCGTTCTTGTATTAACTGTTACAGGTACGTATATTGTTTAAAGTGATATAAACACCCCCACAGGCTGGTGTTTAAATAATGATATTAAAAGGAATCTTGTAACAAATGTCGCTGTCAGAATTATTTTATTTAGACCCCTTCGTCGTCCTTTTTTTAATCTGTTGCTATATTTTCATGAGCCTTTTCTCCGCTTATTATATAAAATTGGTCTATAAATCTCAATAGCCCTTCCCTGGCCAATTTTAAACACACAGGATCAAGTACTGTAATAAGTTAATGATTTGTCATGAAAACTGTAAAATATCTGATGTATGATAATAATAACTATTCAACAGAGACTTCCGCGACGGAAATTTTTGACAAAACAAATACTGCATGAATTATGTATAGAATATGTCAATTACGGTGTACCATTGAAAGTCCCTATATGACAAACCGTTCGTCCAGCAAATTATATTAGATAATTAAGCTTATTGATCCCTACTTAATGGAAGCATCTGTTCAGGAGGGTTAGATGCTATCAATGTAACTACTATGAGAGGAATTAACCAACACATAATACATGTATGTTAAATGAGGGAAAATTAACTAGTAATTTAGGAAACGAAAGGCAGTAAATATCTTCCCGAATAATCTATAATTTTCAAAGCTAGATAGTTGAAAAACAAGATAAAACTGCGTGTATTACAGAATGTTGGAAAATAAAAATATAAAAGAAAGAAAACAATAATATTGCGTACATTTCTTGTTTTACGTTAGAAGTAAACATACAAGAGAAATAAAATTTATGCAAGAAATGCGCATTTAAAAATTAATACACTCGGTATACATCTTTTCAAAAATATATCACTTAGCCAAACTTGTAAATGGATATTTTTTTTTTAAAAAGGTAACACACTTCTAAAAATTCTAAATAGATCGAAATTGGGCGTAAGCCTCATTTTTGTTTTATTTTTTTATTTTTTTTTTTACTAATTTATGACGCAAAACAATTTGTGTATGAAAATTTTGCAAAATAGGAATTCCAAAATTTCCTTTGTGTAAAGGAACATCAACACTAACCTGCCAAGCATTATTCCATCCGTATGACCAGTAATTGGGGACACACTGTATGAGACTGGGTGCAAATGCTGCTATTACCCAAAACAAAGACAGCTTCATGGCCGAAGTGATAGTAGAAGACGCAAAGAACCTTGACCACCAAAATTTCCTGTAGTGTTAGTAACAGCTGTTGCTGTTTTTATATAAGGAGTGAGTGGGTGGATGCACGGTACGTCACGGAACTTAAATTGCGGTCATATATGCCTCATTGCTATACCTCCGTGACAGAACTGATAATAAAATTTAGAAATGCAAATGATCATGAGTATGCACTTGTTTATACATATTGCTCGTTTTCTTTTTTCTTTTTTTAACTTTTTGTGCACTTTTCGTGTCCGCCTAATTGGGATAATGCGCTATAATTGTAAAATGTTCGTACGAGATATGAAATTTGAGGCCAAATGTATATGGTACGCTATTAACGTAATAATAGTTTTTCTCTATATATTGAACGAATGCTAATATCCACGGATTTTATAAGGTATTCCATTTTGAAACAATTTATATCAATTATATTTCAACAATTTTTATGTTTTTTTCTTTTCAATTCCGTAACATGATACCCCTCCCACTATAGAGCCCCCGTCCCCCTTTGAAACTTAGGGGCGAGTGGTATATAGTATTATGAGGGTGCCCGTCTGTTTGCACGTCCGTCCGTCTGTTACACTTTAGGGGTACCAATCTTATCCGCAACTCCTTCAATACCACTGAATGAAATTTAACGATACTTTTACAGTCTTTGTTGTATAGTGCCCTTATGGGTGTCTTCTACCTATTTCCACTTTTCTAAAAATCTCAATTCCATCTATTCCCACTTGCAAATATTTCTGTCGTTCTGTCGGTTGGTATGTCTGTTGTTCCACCATCAATTTCATTCTAATTCTTTGCAGAATATATCGCATATATTGAAATGAAAGAAGATGGGTGAACACGACAAGCGATAAGCCTATGGTGCAACAAACATGACGGTGAAAAATTTAATATGAATTATATCAAAATTTTTCCTATATTTTATCTAACATTAAGGTATTCTATGTACATTGTATAACGACCATATTTTGTACCTAATAAATGATTGGTCTGATATTTTTAATCATGGTAACATTTTGAAGATGCTATCAAATAAAAATGCTCCACCAAAGGAATTTGCAAAATTTTGATTTTTGTCCAATTAATTGCACCTTGAATTTTACTTTAAAGTCTATGGACAGCACGTGTTTTTATGAGATATTGTAAAAAGTAATTTGAATTTCAAAGAAATTTGAGAAATCAAAAAAATTCTTCTTTTAATCAAGGGCAGATAACTTTTCAAAAACTTTTAATGTGCAAAATGACCGTCTCCTTACATGTAAGAAGTCTTGTGAATTTGGTTCATTTCACTTCTATCGTTATCTAGCAATGTGTTTTTAACTAGTTGAAAATTAATTAAAAACGTTAAAAATCCCTTCATTATACATTGAATACTTTAAAATATTTTCATGTAAAACCTCTACAACTTGCACAAATTTCATTAACATTGAAGTTATTTGCCAATGAAATATTCTATACACACACGAAAGAGGGCAGAACGAGTCATTTTTCCATGCACACTATAACACTATTTTTTGATATGAGTGGGTCTTTGCTCCATGTTTTTGAAATCCTAAAAGTTTGCATACAAATATACATTTTTTTGGTTTTGAAAATTATGGAGCAAAGACCGACCACACCTTAAAATATAATTTTATGATCAGGCACGTAGCATTGTTTTTGAAAGTGGGGGGGCCAACCTACTTCCAAAAAAAAAAAAAAAAAAAAAAAAATTAAAATTTCCCAAACCCGAAAATCCTATTTCGTGGGGGGGGGGGGGGGGGGGGGGGGGGGGGGGTAGTGGCCAACTTTTTCAAAGCCAACTTACTATCACTTCAAATTTTTTCCTTACAGTCCTTGCTATCACTATACTATGGTTGTAAAGTGGGGGGGCCAACCATCCCATCAATGAACATTTACTATAGTAAAGGTTATGTTGGGGAAAAAAGTGGGGGTTGGGCCGGGCCCCCCTGGCCCCCCCGGATGCTACGTCCCTGATGATACAGCTTTCATATCTTTTCGAGAAATACTTGAAGTTCACTACATGTAAGTCAATGGTCATATCACAGATTTAAATGCCATAATTCATCAGGACTTTTGTAGTGAAGTGGTTAGCGTGCTAGATACAATAAAGAATGAAACTCAGGATTTTTATCGCTAGAGTTCGAACCCAATGTATATCACATTATTTATAGATATATATATATATAAGAAACATTTTCCACAGAATTTTTTGTTTATCATGATTTCATAAATATCTATAATGAGAACTTTACTCTAAGTACTAAATTCATAATTTGAATATGACTTTTATACCTCTAAAACTAGTGGGCTTTCTACACGCTAAGTTCGCCCATCTCCTTTGGCCCCGACGAAATATGGCTGAAATATTGCCGACTCGGCGTTAAACACCAATCAATCAATCTCCTTTGTTATACAGATTTATCATAAGAATATCTAGGTCAAGTTCTGTTTTGGGTACGATCGTGCTATTCTGGACAGAGTCATGTCCCTCTGACAGAGAAAAATTCCAATTATTTGCAGTTTCCGTTCATTTTCTTTGCAGAGGTTGCATATATGGGGTGTTGCTAAAACGCGGAACGGAAAACGGAACGGAAAGCGGAACGGAACGGAAAACGGAATTTTTTGTCAAACAAATAACATATAGATTCGATATAAATCAGATAAAAGAGCAATATTATTGTTGTAAAAGTCATTTCTAATAAAAATTTATTGTAGACTTTTACATATTCATGAGTTATACACACCCTCCGTGGAAAAAATGGTACTGAAAGAAATTCGACCCCCCCCCTTCCGACACGAATTAGGATTATCGTATTTGGGCAAAGGCATATCCCCCTTTTTTCGCTTGTCAAATTTGTTGTATGTTGGAAATTATTTACTGACCCCCTCACCCTTCTTTCTATTTCTTTCCAATATCAATATCTTTATAGACAAAAATAACTAGCTATGATATTCAGATTATGCACGCAGTGTCGAATTCACGATTCATGAAAGGGGGAGTGGCAGTTTCGGGTCTGTGTATTGGCCCAAAGCCACATTAAAAATTGATTTATTAAGCCTTACATAAAAATAGGGGCAGATCGATTACAACTTCTCGGACCTTTCCGATGAGCGGGAAAACAAACTCATTTCTTACGGGGTTATTCATTTACACCCCCCTACACACATATGTACCGCAAACAAACAAAATTTAACTTCATTGAATGCAAAGATTCTGCATTATATATCTACCACATTGAAGTTTTCCAACTTTGTGTCTCGAGAATTTAATTATATAGAAAGCAACTCCATTTTGAATAAAATCTTAACAACCAGTGTATATAAGAGATGTTTATTCGAGCTTGCTGTAAAGGTTTGCCCAAACCGTAATCTTAATAATTATTTTAAACATTTTATTTCTCTGTCCATGGTTCATCTAGATATCAAATATTTGCCCCCCCCCCCCCCCCCCCTGTCATAACCTTTTTACTACGGAAATGTTCGTTCAAGTTGACATCGTTAAATTTTTTGTGAATGTAAATTAATGTAGTAGTTACTGTAGTCTGAAAGATGCTGGAGTTGAAACTTATTCCCCCAACCGAATCAAACAATTGTTTTCTTTTTTTGTGTTTTTGCTTGTCAAATACTTTAAGAGTTCGTTTACCCCCCCCCCTTTCAAATTCGATTCTAGGTGACTGATATGTTTGCGATTTTCGTAAATAAAAGACTGAGCATGGCAATATCAACTTGTATTTAATAGTGGTGAATTGAATGTGTACAAGATATAGCATTTATGATAAAATTTGTATATTTTAAGTGATTTAATCCAAAATAATATATTCCGTTTTCCGTTCCGTTCCGCTTTCCGTTCCGTTTTCCGTTCCGCGTTTTAGCAACACCCGCATATGGAAATATTTGGTATACAGATTTATCATAAGAATGTCGAGGTCAAGTTCGGTTTTGGGTACCGTACGATCGAGCCATTTTGGAAATAGTTATATGCCCCTTCGACTTAATAAAAATCCAATTATTTGGGGGAGTAGGGCATAAGTGTTTTACAAACACCTCTTGTTTTACTTTTTGATCTGACACATATTATGTGTTACCCTTGTGAAAACAAGGACACTGCCGTCTTGTCTATGATATTGAAGGGTACCCATCTCTTATCTGTAACTTATCCGGGTTATCCCATATCACTGATAAACATTTTAAAGATGCACTCACAGATTATTTCATTACATAGTACAATTGTGACCTCCTATTTTACTTTCTGATCTGACACTTATTAAAACATGGACTTTGTCATTATAATCATACGAGTTTAGAGAGCTCAATGCATACTCATGGTATGTCTAGTTTAAAATAAAGAAATATTGAATGGGCCAGGAAGTAATTTTCATGTAAACAAACACGTCAAGATCAACATCGAAAGGTTAATAGGGGGCAAGAAATAAGTTCGATAACCTTAATATGAACCCTGTTTATTGCCAATATCAGAGTCAAAGCATCGAAACACTTTGAAGGTAGATCCCATTGTATAAAACATCACGAACCTTAATCGAGTTATGTGTTTCATCAGAGTATATCATGTACTGCAAAATAAAGAAAACAGAACCAGATAATTAACGAGGAGAATTTATTAAACATCGCTCTCCAGGAGTATTCGTACTGCTTAAATCTTCGACGACATTCAATTACTCATTTAAAACGACCATTCCATTTCAACATTACAGATAAAAATGATTCTTTTACTGTCCTCTGTGACCCTGACTTTCTTAGGGACATTCCATAAAGAGTTGTTTCTATTTAACACACCTACAGCCTATCCCCGTGAGCTCAACATACAGGTGTTCCATGTACAGGAGTGTATGATTCTACACACACGCGCGAGCATTCATTTATAGCCTAGCTAGAACCCTTTTATCACCAACAATTAATATTCATTTACCTATACCTAACTCTGTATAGTTACATTTAAAGCCTTGACGTTTTAATAATTAAACTTGATAACACCTAAAACTTTTATTTTGTGTAAACTACTTATAATGGATCTTAGTTCAAATGCAGATTTTAATAATTGTATTTAAATTTCCGTTTTAAAAAAATGCACGTATGCGGGTTGGCTTCATTAAAAATTTGAACCCCTTATATACTAAAAAAATAAGCGTACCTATGGATGGCCAAATTAACATAAATTCCAATATGTTCGTATTTTCAATGGCCAGCTCTAGAGTCGCGAAGTAAGGAGTTCATCCTTACGTCGCGGGTTTGAATCCCTCTGTGGACTGTATAAACCGAGGTCCTGTGTCGCATTAGGTGCTGGCACGTAAAAGATCCCTCCCTGCTCAATGGCCACGCGAGTGCCAAGTAAAGGACCAAATTTATACTGGCAAGTGGTGGCTTCTACATTTGAGTGAAAAAATTCTCAAGAGGGATGTTTAACAATTTTCAATCAATCGAAGGTCTCCAGCAAGGGGCAGTGGTTAGAATGTCTGATCTAGAGTCAAGTCAGGAGTTAATCCTTCAAATCCCACTGTGGGAAGTGGAGACTAGTCCTTCGGATGAAACCGTGTTTAAACCAAGGTCCCGTGTCGCAGTAGGTGCTAGCACAAAAAATCCTTCACTGCTCTCTGGCTGTATAGGTGCAGAGGATGAGACAATGGTTATATTAATGTTAATTTTGTATATCCTTATGTGATTGTAAATATGTTTTAATGCAGGACCACAATGAAAACTAGCTTTATGCTAATTGTGTAATCCTGGGTAAATAAAGGCTATTATTATTATTATTTCAGCTCTCCACCGGCAAGTGGTGGCGTCTCCATATGAGTGAAAATTTTTCGAGTGGAACATTAAACAATATTCAAACAAACCCCAAGCAAAGAACGACTTATATATTTTATGTTTCGGAAAAAAGAATGTTTTATGTTTCGGAAAAAAAGACTAGCAATATAGGGTAATTAATATACAATTTGCGCAAGGTTTAATGGAAAATGGATTCGTCAAAAGTTCAAGAACTTATATGAATGATTGTTCAAATGAAGGAAGGGAAATTACTAAAAAAGATGTTCGTTTTTTAGATACTTAGTATAAATCAGCTGGAATGGGAAAGAGACGTATCCTTTTAATATTGATGAATTTTAAATGAAAATAAAAGTGAAAGGAATAGATGAATATTTTAAAAATAAAATAATTCCAAATTCCTAAAAAAAATTTTTTTTGTTGGTTTTTAAACAGATCAGATATAGATAGTTTTCGATGGGCCTAATTTTAGCAAAAGTTACCTCCTGTTGGTCGCCATATTGGAGGTCGACTCGGTGAGTTTTCCTCTTTGTCTTACCAAGTTTAAAAAAAAATAGCAGAAATATTTGGTGGAAAATCTTTATTAAATATTTTATTTAAAATAAAGGAGGTTTCCAAAAATTTATATACTTCAGAAAGATAATGATTCCTAATTCAAAATCGCAAATATAAAAATTTAAAATTGGTTGAACAATGAAGCAATATGAGCATTTGGACTTCCAGTATGGTTGCTAACGGGAGGTAACTTTTGCTATTTAGGTCAAGTGAAAACTATCTATAGTAAAATTACATCGCCCATACCTGATAAACCACACATCCATGACAGAGGAGTCGGATTCTCATGGACACCACGCCCATTTTTGGGAAAAATTGGTACCTGCCGACCGTTCACACTTGCCGCGTGCTTCTCGTCATGATCGGGAAATAACGGGAAAAAATTCATCGTCAATCCTAATCTAAATAATGGATTAACTAAGTAATTAGTATGAAAAACGTCAGACAGCATTTGACTTAATGATAGATTGTATTTGCTGACAAGGGCATTTTATAGAACTTTTGAAATAATGACTTTAAACGAGACTACTTATATTCTTGTTTCATCAACATGTTTGAAAGTTTTTGGTTTCTCTGGCGGCCCCCAGTGAGCCTACTCTTTTTCGAACTCCCGAGAAACGATCTTTTACGTGCCAAGGGGGTTGTCATCTTTAACACGGGCACCATTTAACGTCCCGTCCGACGGACTTAAATATTTTTTTAAAAATATGTAAACCATTAAAAAATATTGTATAAACTGTTAATAAAATAAATTCATATATGTACATGTATTTTTCATTAAAATTACTCTCAAAATTTTATTCAAATTTTACTATAATAATCCGTTTCTTGTAGATATTCTAAAATTTTATAAACATGAACATTTGTAAAAAGTTCATACATTGTTTTTACACTTCCAAAAAGTCTACTTCGAAATAGGTGTAAAATCGGGACATTCTAAAAGTATGTGATTTATAGTTACCGGACAGTCACAGGATATACACTCTGGCTGTGACTCCCGATTCAATAAATATTCATGTGTAATTTTTGAATGCCCAATACGTATTCTTCATATAATTACTTCGTCCTGACGTTTCAGACCAAAGTGGGGTGATTTGTTAACTTTGTTTTCAATAGCGTAAAGCTTACTTTCGTCACAAAAATTCCAATAAATTTGCCTAAGAGAATCAACATAAATTTTAACGAGATATTTCAAATCGGTGTACGGAATTTTGAATAAAGTAATTTCATGTTGAAGTGCATTTTTTGCAGCACTGTCAGCTCTAGTGTTTCCAGGGATGCCGACATGACTCGGAATCCAACAAAAGTTTACTGTTTTACTTTGTTGCGCCAAATGATAATATTGAATTAATATATCTAAAATGTAAGGTTGATCAATATTCTTATTTTGTATAGATTGTAAGCAAGTCGAGAGAGCGAGTCCGAAAATATTGTGAATATTTTTTCACAGGAAGATTTTATATATTCATTTGCAAGTTGAATGCCCTTTGCTTCGGCGGTAAAGATGGTTGCTTCATTTGGGAGCCGTGTAGAGAAAACACTGTCTTTCAAAAACCTATCATTTAAACTAATAGTCCGCCGAAATATGGCTGAAAAATTGCCGACTCGGCGTTAAACAATATACAATCAATCAATCAAAATGTTTGTGAACAATCTATCTCGTATTAAAAATTGTTCATACGTAGAGCATCCTCTTGCGTATCAAATCAACTGAGATATATAAATTATAGAAATATATGCAGGTGATGAAGGTATATTGATGCATAGGTAAGGTAAGTTGTCGAAAAGACATCACGTTTATTATAGAGCCTGGTTGTAAGATTGCCAATAACGTCCTTTTCAAGTAAAATACCCATATATGAAACGGATTTGTCATACTTCGTGGTATCCTTTATCTCAAGCTCACAGGGGTATATCGCATCGACATAAGAATGGAAGTTACCATTGTTAATTGACAGTACGTCTTCTATATACCGTATAGTTGATTTTCTTAGCGGGTTTAAAATGGCGTTTTGCCTGCTCAATGCTACGCCAATAATTTTGGCGTAATTCATTTTAGCGGACAAGGGTTTCAGCTCTTTGCAGATGAACACTAAGGAGAGTTCTGAATAATTTAGCGACACGAGGGATTGACACTAACTTTAAAACCTAAGTTGCGTGCAGGGCTAGTAATTCCTTATTTCTACTGGCCCGGTTCATGTATTAGTTGTCCAACAGCAGAATGCTGCTGGCCGAGTCGCGTAGCAACGAGCTGGGGTAGGTGCGGGAGGGGTTTTCCCCCTAGCCTCCTGCTGGTGGGGGTACGGGGGTCCTCCCCGGGAAATTTTGAAAATAGAGATGCCAAATCCTGCATTCTGGCTGTATTTAGGGTAATATTATATCACTGTATGACTGTACCAATCCTGCATTCTGGCTGTATTTAAGGTAATATTATATCACTGTATGACTGTACCTAAGACATTTTTTAATTTTAAAAAATTCCACTTTCCACATCCCGGGGTCAGAAATTTCGAGGATGGGATACTAGGGGTCAGTTACTACTTCAATGAAAAAATGGTGATGGTGATGGTACCATCTGTAGTTTCCGAGATATGATCCTCCAGTTTTTGGCCCTACTATAAATTACTATACGAATAACCATCGGGCTCGGGGACATCGAAGTCCCCGACCCCGGGGTCTGAAATTTTGAGGGTGGGGTAATAGGTGTCAGTTACAACTTCTTTGAAAAAATGGTGATGGTACCATTTCTAGTTTCCGAGATATGGTCCTCCAGTTTTTAGCCTACTATATAATACTATACGAATAAACATCGGGCTCGGGGACATCGAAGTCCCCTACCCCGGGGTCTGAAATTTTGGGGGTAGGGTACTAGGGGTCAGTTACCACTTCTTTGAAAAAATGGTGATCATACCATCTCTAGTTTTCGAGATATGGCCCTCCAGTTTTTAGCCCTACTATATAATACTATACGAATAAACATCGGGTTCGGGGACATCGAAGTCCCCTACCCCGGGGTAGGGGACCTCGATGTCCCCGAGCCCGATGTTTATGACCCAGTAGCAAAGAAAAACATTTTCAAAGAATTCATGCATTTTCACTCTATGATCATTACAGCCCCGCCTTTACACCAGAACACCTGACCCAGGGGCCATGAAATTGACAATTTTGGAAGAGGCATCCTTCCTAATCAATAATCATAACTATGTTCACAGTTCATTGGTTTAATACCCAGGAGTAGTGAAGAAGATTTTCAAAGAATCAATGTATTTTCACTATATAATCAATAGAGCACCAACCTAACACCAGAAACCCCAACCGAGGGGCCATAAAACCATATACTTAGTTAGTTTAATACCCAGGAGCAAAGAAGATTTTTAAAGAATTAATGTATTTTCACTATGTAATCCCCGCCCTAACACCAGAACCCCTGACCCAGGGGCCATTAAAGAATTAATGGATTTTCACTATATGTTCAATAGAGCCCCGCCCTAACATCACAACCCCCCGACCCAGGGGTCATAAAATTCACATTTTTGGAAGAAGCACTCTTGCTCATCATAACTATATTCTTAGTTTGTTTAATACCAAGGAGCAAAGAAGAAGATTTTTAAAGAATTAATGTATTTTCACTATCAAATTTTAAAAGACCCCCCCCTTCACCCAAACCCCTGAACAGGGTCCATGCACTGGTTGAGGCACTCTTGCTCATAATAACTATATACTAAGTGAGGTTATTTAATACCCAGGAGTAGAGCAGAATGTTTTTAGAAGAATTAATGCATTTTCACTATATAATCAATAGAGCCCCACCCTAACAACACAACCCCTTACCCAAAGGCCATAAAATTCACAATTTTGGAAGAGGCACTCTTAGTCATCAGAACTATGTACTTAGTTGTTTTGTTTAATACCCAGGAGCAGAGGAGAAGATTTTCAAAGAATTAATGTAATTTCACTATATAATCAATATAGCCCCGCCATAACACCAGAACCCCTGACCCAGGGGACATGATTTTCACAATTTTGGTGGAGGACTCAATGCTGATTACAATCATGCCAACAGTTTGACTGCTTGATGTCCATGATTTTTAAAAAGATTTTTAAAGATTGCACTAATTTTAGTGGTTCTGGCCCTACCCCTCAGGCCCCAGGGGGGGGGGGGCAGGGACCATGAAATTCAAGTTGTTCCCCTTCACCCATAAATGCTGTATACCAAATTTGGCTGAAATTGGTTCAGTGGTTCCAGAGGAGAAGCTAAAAATGTTCAAGAGTTTACGAACGGCGTACGACGATAGATAGAAAAATAGATAGATAGAAAACAGATAGCAATAGGTCACCTGAGTTGACCTTAAGAAACTAATTTTGCCCGATTGAGTGTTTAGTAAAAGATTACAGTAGCCCAGCAGGGCAAGTTTAAAGACATGTTTAGTAGCCCGACCTCAAATATACAGTTGTCCCGGGCCAGTTGGCTACCGTTAGTGTCGAGCCCTGCAGCCTGACACACTTATTTACTGTAGCGAACACAGGATTTCAGATCTTTGCATATGCAACCCTCAAAAATAAAGCGCAATACCGTATTTAAAAGTCGATTTGAAGGCCGCAGCAGGCGTTGTCTTCTTTTCACATGCAAGATTTTGGACAAATTCTGAAACAGGTCTACGAATAATAGGGCGCTATTGGTACCCATGGGAATTCCCCTGGTCTCCAAAAACAACATAGGTATTGTTTAATCAGAAACTCGAGCATCTCTTTGAAGGCAACCCCAGGTAACTTGTGTGTACAATTATAATGTTTATTTACAAATTAATTTTGCCAATGACCAATGAGAAAGTAAGTAAATTTACGAGTTCCATTTTTAGCTATACTGGTCAGAAGAGCTTATGCGATAGTAATGTGTCCGGCGTCCTCCGGGTTTCATTTTTATTAAAAAAGCATCTAACAATAATAAAAAAAAAATCTGGACTTAAATTTATCGTGTATTTGTTTATATAGTAAAAATGCATAAATTCTTTCAAATATTGTTTTTTCTACTCCTGGTTATACTACTACGAAAGTTTTAAATCTTGTGATCTCAGGGTTGTTTCTCAAAGGGAGTGTCCATTGATAATATAGTACAGTGTGTAAATTCTTTGAAAATCTTTCAACTAATTGTATAGCTATGCTGATGAGAGTACCTCATGTAAATTTCATGACCCTTGGTAATGGGTTCTGGTGTTGGGGTATAGGGCTGTGTTAAATCTATAGTGAAAAGGCATTATTTCTTTGAAAAACTACTCTGTTTTTTGTCATATTGGAGGCAAATAGAGTAAAAGTCAATTAAGCAAGGGTATTCTACCAGAACTTTGAACATCTGGACCATAAGAGAAGTATCCCGGTCTGGACTTTATTTACTTGTATTCTTCTGGATAAGGCATTCCCCTTTGCCATTCACCTTTTGATAAGTGATCACTATAAATAATGTATTTGAAAGGTTAATAGAATAAGAGAATTATGCAGGAACATTTATTTTATACTAAAAAAAATTCATCACTAGTTTTATCGGTAGATAATAGATGAATAAAAATGAGACAAAAATAACTTATTTTTAAAAACTTTTCATATGCAAATGTCGCCTGCTTTTACATTCATTAAAGATGTACTAAGTAAAATCTAAGAATGGTCAGCTATTAACCTGCTACAAGCATATAGCTCATGCAAAAAAAATATTACACAAAAATCCACATGTGCGGTTAGTAAGACTGCGATATAAATCTGACCAAAAATAGAAATACAAATCCCTAACTTCTCAAAGCTAAAATATGTATTTATGAAATTTGAATTATTACAAATAATTATTTAATAATGAACTTAATTTGTACGTGATTTTAACAATCCTTCTTGAAAGACACTTCAGTTCCGCTTACGGCATTCACTCATTTTTGAATACCTATTCCGATGTATTCTCATAGTACTATTTTTATTTAATTTTTTTGTGGGGGTGGGGTGGGTTTGTATTTCATACAGTGTCAAAGTACATCGTCATGAGCTTATAAATATGTGTAAATGCTAATTATCCAATCCATGCCTCTCTTTATTCAAAAGACATAAAATAAATTGAACCCTCTTTAGTATATTTTGTAAAGTAGGTCAAAGTCAAATGGGCTGAAACGCTGGCATTTTTCAAAATTTTCTATAACAAACAATGTGCATTTACATTCTAAATAGCACAGACTTACCTCATAAATGTTTTCTTTAAAAGTTGTATATCGGCAAAAATTTGGTCAAAGGTCAAGTATAACTAGGTCGGAAACCATGATGAAATAGAAAAGCCATAGTGCCAAGCTATATATGTGCAAAATCTCAAATCCATATCCCTTACAGTTCTTGAGATATAGAGTGTGACAGGCGGACAGACACACGCTGGGTAAAGAAGTCCCTTAGTGCCGCTCTGCTCTGCAGGCGACACAATAAAATGAGTGCTCGACGTAATTCTCGAGATTTAGTTTAGGTATCCCCAAGATTTAGGTGCCCAAGTCAATAAAATTTTGAACAACTGGAACACTACAAAAGCCTTTTCAAGATGAGAACAAAATTGACCTTTCCCTTAAAGTATCCGATCTATAAAAGGACACAATTTTCCCACCTTAAATATCCATCCTGTATTAAATACTAGTACTCTGAAACTAATTAAAAGAGTTTTGAGTAGAAAAAGAAATTAAAAACAAGAGGCCCATGGGCCTAATAGGTCACCTGAGCATCACACAACTTTCCAGTGTGGTTCATGATTTAAGCTAGATGCTTTGGCATTCACAATTTTGAAAGAGGCACCATTGCTCATCATAACTATACACTTCGCAAATGCTTAGTTTGGTTACTTAATACTCATAGGCAGGGTAGGGGAACAAAAATGCATTTCAACTAATCAGTAATATTCAGCAATAATCAGTAGTGCCCCTACCACACAAAAAAACCCTGACCCTAGGTCCACATATTGCACAATTTTTAAATAGGCACCCTTGCTTATCAAAAATGTTTGATTAATACCAAGGAGCAGATTTCAAACAATCAATTCATTTTCAGTGTATAAGTAGAGTCCCCCCTCTATGGTACCCATGGGGTCTTGAAATTTACAATTCTGGAAGAAGGACCCTTAAGCTTGCTCATCATAACTATACAGGTAGTTCACATGCTTAATACCCAGGAACAGAGAAGAGAATTTTCAAAGAATCAATGTATTTTTACTATATAAGCAATAGATCCCCACCCTAACACCAGAACCCCTGACCGTGGGGCCATAATATTCACAATTTTGGAAGAGGCAGTCATATTCAACTTTTCTATGTATTTGGTTTGTTTATTAAATACCCAGGGGCGGAGAAGAAGATTTTCAAAGGAATAATGCATTATCACTGTATAATCTACTGTAAACCAACTTTTATTCGCGACGACTTTATTTCGCGATTTGCCGAAGGTAAACCAGTTCGCGACGATTAATTTTCGCGATAAAGCCTATTTAGGTTTCTTTTTAACAGACACAAAGAACTTAAGAACCGGTTCGCGGCGAGAAATATTCGCGATGACGAGGCTCTCGCGAACTTCGCGAAAATTTCTCGCACGCGAATAAAAGTTGGTTTACAGTATATAGCCCCGCCCTAGCACCTAAGAACCCCTGACCCCACGGTCATGAATTTCACAATTTTGCAAGAGGCAGCCTTATTCAACATAACTATGTACTTATTTAGTTTATTTAATGCCCAGGAGCAGAGAAGAAGATTTTCGAAGGAATAATGCATTATCACTATATAATCTATATAGCCCCGCCCTAACACTAGAACCCCTGACCCCAGGGCCATGAATTTCAAAATTTTGGTAAAGGACTCAGTGCTAATTACAATCATGCAAACAGTTTGACTGCTTGATTTCCAGGAGTAAAGAAGGATATTTTTAAAAATTGCATTAATTTTAGTGGTTTTGGCTCCACCACTCAGGCCCAAGGACCATAAAATTCATAATTTTTGTTCCCCTTCACCCATAGATGATTTATGCCCAAATTGGTTGAAATCTGTTCAGCGGTTGCAGAGAAGCTGAAAATGTTCAAATGTTAACGCACAACGCACATGTACACCCACACGACGACGGACGAAAACAGGTAGCATAGGTCACCTGAGTTTACTCAGGTGACCTAAAAATATCATAACCGAGCAGTTATCAATTAATTGAGAATGCAATGAGATGTATGGGAACATTTTTATGCGCCCGGATTGATAGATCCGGGGAGTACGTTGTTTTTGTCCTGTCTGTCGGTCTGTCTGTCTGTTTGTTTGTTTGTTTGTTTGTCTGCAAACTTTAACCTTTGTCCTTACTTTTGACCCATGAAAGACAGAGACTTCATATTTAATATGCGTACTCTACTAATTAAATTCTTTCAAATGACACCAAGGTCAATGGCCTTCTGACCTTGACTTTTACCTTTATGCTAAAAATAGCTTTTTATCTGCAAACTTTAACCTTCGCCATAACTTTTGAACCATGAAAGATAGACACTTCATATTTGGTATGCATACTCTACTAATTAAGCTTTTTCAAATGACACCAAGGTCAATGACCTTGTGACCTTGACTGTGACCTGTATACGAAAAATAGACTTTGCGTTCTTTTGCCATAATTTTCGAACCATAGAAGATAGAGACTGCATATTTAGTATGCATACTCCATTAATTAATCTCTTTCAAAGGACACCAAGGTCAATGACCTTTTGACCTTGACTGTGATCTGTATGCTAAAAATAGTTTTTTTTTTATACTTTTGCCATAACTTTCGAACCACAAGAGATAGAGACTTCATATTTGGTATCCATACTTTACTAATCAAGTTCTTTCAAATGACACCAAGGTCAATGGCCTTGTGACCTTTATTGTGACATATATGCTAAAAATAGCTTTTAAAAACTTTTGTTGCCGTCGGGCGCATAGTGTTTCACAAACACATCTTGTTTTTAAATTAAAATTTAAATACTATGAGTATCATAAATGCTATGGTGGAAAGATTTTTATAATTATTAAGAATAGGAAAACGATTACTCAATAATTTTTTCACCAGATAGATTTTTATGCGCCTGGATCGAAAGATCCGAGGCGTATATTGTCCTGTCTGTTTAGCTGTTTGTCTGCAAACTTTAACCTTCGTTATAACTTTTGAACCATGAGGTAAATAGACTTAATATTTGGAATGCATACTCACTTATTAAACTCTTTCAAATGACACCAAGGTCAATGACCTTTGACCTTGTCTTGGACCTATATACTAAAAAAAATTTTTTCTGCAAACTTTAACCTTCGCCATAACTTTAGAACCATAAAAGATAGAGACTTCATAATTGGTATGCATACACCACTGATACAGCTCTTTTAAATGACACCATGGGCAATTACCTTGTACCTTGACTGTGACCTATAGGCTAAATATAGCTTTTTTGTCGGCAAACTTTAACCTTCGCCATAACTTTTGAACAAAGAAAGATAGAGACTTAATATTTGGCGTGCATACTCCACTAATTATGCCCTTTCACATGATATCAAGGTCAATGGCCATGTAACCGTGACTGTGTCCTATATGCTAAAAATAACCTTTATGAACATTCACCATAACTTTTGAACCATGAGTGATAGAGACTTCATATTTCTTATGCATACTTCATTAATCAAGTTCTTTCAAATGACAATGACCTTGTGACCTTGACTACAGTGTATGACCTATATGCTAAAATATGTTTTTTTAACTTTGTTGCCGCCGGGCGCATAGTGTTTTACAAACATATCTTGTTTGAAAAATGAATTTTATTGAGTAAAGGGGGATAACTCTTCAAGGACGGGTCAAGGTAAAAAATTAGGACTCGATCCGCTCTTACATATTGAGACTAAAATGTGAAGATTATGTCTACAAAAAAAATTGTACTGAGTATTCAGCCAATATATAATTGTAATCCATTCAGATTCATTGAATCTGAGGATTGTATGGATCAGATACCTTAGTTGATAAAAAAGAGGCCCATAGGCCACACCAGAGTCTGCAAATAATTTTTTGTGGCGTGTGTATTGTTACGACTGCAAAGAGACATTGATTCGGTTTAAGATCTACATGTACGGGGATGATAAGATATTTTACGATTCTTGTGTTATAAATATAACAGTTGTATGCAAAGAGAGACAACTCCAATCTGTTAAGCTTGAAAAGCGGGAGAGTACATGTAGTAGTTACCGTACAAGTTTTTATTGGTTTTCTTCCGATACCCTATAGAGAGGTTAAAAGGTCACTCGACGGCTGCGCCTTCGAGTGACCTTTTAACCTCTCTATAGGGTAACTGGAGAAAACCAATTAAAAACTTATACGGTAAGTCACTTGTACCATAGCACTCTCAGATTTCCTTATATGGCAGTGAGATGATGTACAAGTTCCAAAAACATTTCCTAGAATGGTTTGTCACCTGACATAGTTATAGTAGCACGCACTATACATTGTTCATGTATATTACATTTTATTGCGCATTTTGCGCACTTGCATTCAAAAAGCGAAAATGGACGAACGTGATGCAATGAGCATGGATCTTGATTTTCTTGAACTGCCGCAACATTTTGAATGGGACAATTCTATTGATGATCAAACTCTCTCACAGATAGGCCAGTTGATAAAGGACGAAGTTAACGTGTTTGATGGTATTGGGGATTCATCTCTTACTCAAACGGATTTTATTTGACCAAAGAGCCGGTTACACCCGAGAATGTTATACAACAGCTGGACCATTCTAACGATCGATGTGGAAAGTTTTACGATTATGATGATATAGAACCCCTTCTAAAGTCTACCGAGAGTAAAAACGCAAGAAAAAAACACAAGTTTGAGTGTGAAAACTTTTAAAGAATAGCAATCTGCGCGTATATTAGGTACCGGAAGTGAAATTCCTAAACTTGAGAATTTAACCGAACCTGCACTCATTAACAAGTAGCTAGAGGTAAATTTGTTTTGGAAGCTCGCAGAAAGACGGCCAGCCATATCCCCCAAATCACTGTACCTGTTATGTGTCGGAATACTAAGGTACTTTCGGGAATATGGCGAAAATTTTCTTGCAAGTTTTTAAATGGACTGTAAATTAAGATATTATCATTTCTGGTTGAAAGATATCGACCAAATTTTTTTTGTTTTTTGCCAATATATTATGTACACATGAGTATGTACGTGAAACATTATTAAAGATTGAAAATAAAGTTTTGTTTTGTATGCAATTCAAGGCTCCGCCTGTAGATTATGAACGCTCCGCCCATGGGTTATGGTGTAGATAACCCACAGATAAAACAATGGAAAAGTGGCGACCTATGGTACATAGTAATCGGGATGTACGTCTGTCTGTACAACCGTCTGTTACGCTTTGGGGTACCTATCTCTTATCCCCTCCTATTTTACCACTGAATGAAATTAAATGAGACTTTCACAGAATCTTTGTTATATGTTGCCATTGTGCATGTCCTAATTTACTTTTTGATCGGACACATATTTTGGGTTTTCCAGAGCAAAACATTGACACTGACATTTTTTCTATAATATCGAAGGGTACCCATCTCTTATGTGCAACTCCTAAACCACTACATAAAATATTTAATGATACTTTCACAGATTCTTTATTACATAAAGCCATTGTGCACCTATTTTATTTTATTTTTTGATCTAACATTAATTTCGGGTCTCAAAGATCAAAACAGGGACTTTGTCATTATAATCATATGAAAGACGGGGATATCATTTAGTGAGCTCGTTGCTCACAATGCCTCTACATGTGTAGCTTTGTCTAACATTCAATTTCGGTTCTAGTCTGGTCCTGTTTTTTTTCAAAGGAAGGCTAGAAATAACTTCTAACGGCAAATGATTATTATTTAGTCCAGCATAGTTTTTAAACCTATTTCGAGTATGCTGAATCCGAAAAAATATGCTGGCCTTCATGAAAATGGCATTAAAGAGGTCAAAATGGCGATTCAAAATGAAGGACATCCAATTTTTTTCTAATTTTCTCTAAATGTTCAAAATGGAGAAGTTATGAGTGAATATCTCACTCAGTGTAATAAAACTATAAATATATATATATATATATATATATATATATATATATATATATATATATATATATATATATATATATATATATATAATAGAATGCTAACATTATTAGTTTAAATCAGAAAATTTAGTCGTTTCTACACTTAATTCGAATTTTCTCTGATTTATTTGTCTATTGTTTCTATATTCTTCTTTGTTCAGAATTTTACATTTGCAAAGATCCATACACTGCAGATTTGTATTTTTTCCTCTACATCTCGCTATTTTACAATTGAATGATGGTGCAGCTGTAAGTTAAAAGTCAAAATGGCGATTCAAAATGGCGGATATTCATTTTTTTCAAATTATTTCTTAATGTCGTTTACATAGGAGAAAGGATTTGTGAATATCTTACTGAGCGTCGTACAACTATGTAATATGACAATAGAACACTAATATGATAACTTTAAATCGGAAAATTTAGTCGTTTAAATTTGAAATGTGTAAATTTAATTAGCTCAAAATGGCAATTCAAATGACGTCTTATACACTCGAATTTCGTAAAATACCCAAACTGCTTAACTCTGGTTGGTTTTGCAGAAAATAAATTACAGTTTGTTTTTTTATTCATGAAATAATGTTCAAATATGCAATGAAAAGTGGATATTTTTTGTTAATGACAGGATTTTTATAACGCGGATATTTATTTAATTACTTCTATTATTATATTTTTGACGACAATTCTTAAGACATTTTACCTATTACCTGTCTCACCATGCTTCTTCATATAAAAAGTTGATAATATCATAGAATAATTGCTGTTTCGAGGACATGAAAATTAAGCTACCCAAAGAGAGCAGTATTCCCCGAGCATTAAGGCGAGTGAACACTGTAGATCGAAGGTTGCATAATCATATCAGTTGTTGGAAATTCTTGATCTATTCTTAGTCCAGAGTAGAAAAAAATAAATATTTATGTTCATGTGGAAGGTCTAGTGCAACATAACTTAGTATGATTTTTAAAATGATGGACCACGATCAATTAGAGGGCTAGTAATTGTTACATCATATAAATCTAAATATAGTATAATATCCAAATATAAACATATTTATTAAGAATTATAAGTAAAATATACATAAACCATTAATTTTCTTGATAGTCCAGCTATGATTCTGTGTCCCTGCATTTGCATTTTGTTATTCTCAGTCAAAAATTCAACTGCATTCACAAATATTTCATGTTGTGAACGGATAATTTTGTATTGAACAGTGTATATAAATTTTAAAAAATTGAAATTTACAAAATCTGAAAGAAGGAAATGTTTGTGTTTAATCCCCCCTCGATTCTTGATACAACCTAACAATTAAATACATGAATGAAAATAACATACCAATTAATATAGAAAACATATTATATGGTGTAGACTCACTAAGTCTGGATAAAAATTTTTCATTTTTTGATAAGGTACATACCTTTATAAGAACCTCTAAGAGGTTTTCATTGAAATTTTAGTTTATTATATTCTATGGGAAATATATTATTTTACTATATGTTAACTGCTCTGTTAGGGAATTCTTCCTACTCTGGGTCAACAACAATTGCTCAAACATATGTTCTTGTTTTTTTGTTTTTTTGTTTGGTTTGGTTTTTTTTTCCCTTTTTGTTGATTATACTTTATTATACCCCCCGCTTGAAAAGCGGGAGGGTATATAGTAATCGGTATTTCCGTCCGTCTGTACGTCTGTCCGTCCGTCCGTCTGTCCGTCCGTCCTTCCGTCTGTCCGTCCGTCCGTCTGTTACGCTTTGGGGTACCCATCTCTTATCCGCAACTCCTCTCATACCACTGAATGAAATTTAATGAAACTTTCACAGAATCTTTATTACATATTACCATTGTGCACCTCCTATTTTACTTTTTGATCTGACATATATTTTGGATTTTCCAGAGCAAAACATGGATACTGCAATAATTATTATTTTTCCTATTCATTTGTTAAATTATATTTTTTTCTTCTCATTTCTCTTCCTCTCTCTCTCTCTCTCTCTCTCTTTGAATAAATTCCAAATATGTACCATTTTATAATCTTCTCTTCATACATTTTCCTATGTTTTCATGTACTTGTAATTGTACCTTGACCCATGGAGAGAACGATCATAGGCATATATGCCTGCTGTTCAATCCATTTCATTATATGAATAAAATATATTTTAAACTATAACCTAACAAAGAAGTGTGGATCAAGTTGCCTTGTAGAGTTCTTGGAGTTTTCAAGAAAATTTTGTTGTCAAGAGAAGTCTTGACTAGATCGAAGTCAAGAATGGCTTAGGCCTATTGGTATGAAATCTTGTAAGTTATAGGAATAGCGAGGAATCTTCAGACGCTCTTAAATTGCATAATTATACAACTTTTCTCACCAAAATATGCACACAATTTGATTCCAGATGATAACGTTTGAGAATGCTCTTGCTAATAGAATGACCTTTCTATCCTAAAAGACAACAAAGCTATACTCGGTCACAAAGTAAAGAGTTACATGTCTTGAATATCAGAGATTTTTTTTTAATACCCCCCCCGCTTGAAAAGCGGGAGGGTATAGAGTAATCGGTATGTCCGTCCGTCCTTCTTTTACGATTTGGGGCACCCATCTCTTATTCGCAACTCCTCTCATACCACTGAATGAAATTTGATGAAACTTTCACAGAATCTTTATTACATATTGCCATTGTGCACCTCCTATTTTACTTTTTGATCCGACACATATTTTGGGTTTCCCATACATGTAGCAAAACATGGACACTGTCATTATATTCATATGGGAGACGGGGGGTATCATTTAGTGAGCTAATTGCTCACAGTACCTCAAGTTCATTTTGCATAAGGTTTTGGAAAACAAAATAGACTTTAACATTTGATGTCCGTCCGTCCTTCTTTTACGATTTGGGGCACCCATCTCTTATTCGCAACTCCTCTCATACCACTGAATGAAATTTGATGAAACTTTCACAGAATCTTTATTACATATTGCCATTGTGCACCTCCTATTTTACTTTTTGATCCGACACATATTTTGGGTTTCCCATAGCAAAACATGGACACTGTCATTATATTCATATGGGAGACGGGGGGTATCATTTAGTGAGCTAATTGCTCACAGTACCTCAAGTTCATTTTGCATAAGGTTTTGGAAAACAAAATAGACTTAAACATTTGAACATAAATGTGTTGTTCCTTGAGTGTTGATTGATTGATTGTATACTGTTTAACGCCGAGTCGGCAATTTTTTAGCCATGTTTCGGCGGACTATCAGTTTAAATATAATTCGGTTTTTGAAGGATTTTGGTTTCTCTGGTGGCTCCCAGTGAGCTTATTCTTTTTTGAACTCCAGAGAAACGATCTTTTAAGTGCCAAGGGGGTTCTCATCCTTGACACGGGGTACCATTTTACTTGAGTGTTGAAAATACCAAAGTTCCGAAGACAGACTGAAACATATAGCAAATAAAGTTGGAACAAAAGATGTTATAGGATAATACTAAGTTCTTATAAGTGCTAAAAAGCTAGAATAAAGTGTTCAATGAAATCGGACAAGAATTTCTTCAGTTATATTTGATGGTGTGCTGAGGGATGTTGAAGTAGAAGTGCGAGTTGATAATGACAGGATTCAGGGGTGATTTTAGGTGGACGGGGGCCCAAAGGTTTTGGAACACAGTCAAATACGAGGGGGAAAATTTTGAAACTCTTAAGTCAAGTTTGTTTTAACTATTTCCAGAAAAAAATTAATCTTTTCTAGTAGTTTTTGTTTGTTCATATTTAATGGAATAATCAATAAACTATATATATAAAAAAACAAACTAATATATTCTCTGCAAAACGAATCAGAATTAAGCAGTTTGAGTATTTCACGACATTCAAGTGAATATGACGTCATTTTGAATCGCCATTTTGAGCTATTTAACACATTTCAAATTTAAACGACTAAATTTTCCGAATCACAGTGATAATATTAGTTTTCTATTGTCATTTTACATAGTTGTACTACGCTCAGTAAGATATCCACAAATCCTTTCTCCTATGTAAACGACATAAAGAAATAATTTGAAAAAAAAATGAATGTCCGCCATTTTTACTTTTAACTTACAGCTGCACCATCATTTAGTTATAGAATAGTGAAATGCAGAGGAAAAAATACAAATCTGCAGTGTATGGATATTTGCAAATGCAAAATCCTGAACAAAGAAGAATATAGAAACAATAGACAAATAAATCAGAGAAAATTCGAATTAAGTGTAGAAACGACTAAATTTTCTGAGTTAAACTAATAATGTTAGCATTTTATTATCTTTTTTATACTTGTATTACACTCAGTGAGATATTCACACATTATTTCTCCTTTTTGATCGATATATAGAGAAAGTTAGAAACCAGAAGTCTCTGTCGAGACTGTAGCTCTACTGGTTTATACTTAAAACAAAGGAAGAGAAAAATAGCAGTTGGGACTTGAAACTTTAAAACAGCAATGTAAAAATAAAAAAAAGATCCTTGCCACTCATCAAAATAAAAACCAATGCACAAAATTATGTATTTTAGTGTAGTCTATTTGTGTACCAAGTTATACTGAAATCGGAACAAAACTGTAGGAGTAGCTTTTGAAAGAATTTCACAGAAATTTCTATTTTTAGTAACCATGGCAACACCGTTCATCAAAATCAAAAACCGATGCACAGAATTATGTATCTTAGTGTAGTCTACTTGTGTGCCAAGTTATATTGTCATCGGACCAAAACTGTAGGAGAAGTAGCATTTTGAAAGCATTTTCACAGAAATTTTTATTTTTAGTAACCATGGCAACACCGTTCAACGAAATCAAAAACCGATGCACAGAATTATGTATCTTAGTGTAGTCTACTTGTGTGCCAAGTTATATTGAAATTGGACCAAAACTGTAGGAGGAGTAGCATTTCGAAAGAATTTCACAGAAATTTCTATTTTTAGTAACCATGGCAACACCGTTCATCGAAATCAAAACCGATGCACAGAATTATGTATCTTTGTAGGGTCTACTTGTGTGCCAAGTTATATTGAAATCGATCAAAAACTGTAGGAGGGGTAGCATTTTGAAAGAATTTCAAAGAAATTCCTATTTTTAGTAACCATGGCAACACCGTTCATCAAAATCAAAAACCGATGCACAGAATTATGTATCTTGGTGTAGTCTACTTGTGTGCCAAGTTATATTGACATCTGACCAAAACTGTAGGAGAAGTAGCATTTTGAAAGCATTTTCACAGAAATGTCTATTGTTAGTAACCATGGCAACACCGTTCATCAAAATCAAAAACCGATGCACAGAATTATGTACATGTATCTTAGTGTAGTCTACTTGTGTACCAAGTTATATTGAAATCGGACCAAAACTGTAAGAGAAGCAGCATTTTGAAAGCATTTTCACTGAAATTTCTATTTTTAGTAACCATGGCAACACCGTTCATCGAAATCAAAAACCGATGCACAGAATTATGTATCTCAGTGTTGTCTACTTGTGTGCCATGTTATATTGAAATTGGACCAAAACTGTAGGAGGAGTAGCATTTTGAAAGAATTTCACAGAAATTTCTATTTTTAGTAACTATGGCAACACCGTTCATCGAAATCAAAAACCAATGCATAGAATTATGTATCTTAGTGTAGTCTACTTATGTGCCAAGTTATATTGAAATTGGACCAAAATTGAAGGAGGAGTAGCATTTTGAAAAATTGTTTACAGACAGACAGACAGACGGACGGACGCCGGACGCATTTACTATCGCATAAGCTCTTCTGGTCTCTGACCAGTAGAGCTAAAAATGGATGTCCGCCATTTTGAATCGCCATTTTGTCCTCTTTAACGCCATTTTCATGAAGGCCAGCATATTTTTTCGGATTCAGCATACTCGAAAGGTTGAAAAACTATGCTGGACCAAATAATAATTATTTACCGTTAGAAGTATTTTTTCTATAAATCGGACCAGAATATTCCGCAAGTTAAAAAAAGTTATAAAATGTTTTAATAATTCTCAATATAACGTAATATAATATCAGTGATTGTATACAATGTTGTTCTGATGTAAAATCATTGAGCAACTTGTTTAATGCAAGTAATTTGTGTGCAGTAGTTCTGACAGATTAATCTACATGCTTATACATTGACAATCGGGGCAGGACCCTGTCATCAATCAGTGAAAAAGTTAAAATTGTCGATATTGACAAATATTCCACAACTTTTAATAGATTTTCCGGGTTTGAGGTCAAGAAATTTTTGCCGCCTGATGCATCTAACCTAATTGGATTTAATCTTGTGAATAGTGCGATTTTTGCATTGTGATATTAATTCTTTTCCTCGTTTGTTAATTTGCCGTCCGTTCGACGTCTGTACTCTACTCGGCACTTAAGGTCTTTGAGCAGTGAGGGATCTTTTCTTGTCCTGGGATTTTGAGTCGGAAAGGGAACTGGAAATTCAGTAAACATTACTTTTGTTGAGTTTTCTCCGTTTTTTCTTAAGTATCGCATTTGTCATCTTATGCAGTTGCTGTTAATCTAGTCTTTAACCAATAACCGTCTCACAACTGTCGTCTTTTTTCCTGCATGTAACGGGCTTGGAGTAATGCTATATTATGTAATGGTTTGTTTGTATTTTGTTTATCGTCCCTCTCGAGAATGTTCACTCATATATATTTACATCCACTGAATATTTTTTCCTCTATTTCTTATGAAGACCATTGCCATTAATCAGTGCATGTAGAACACTAGCAAGCCACGTGTGTAGATTTCTTGAACGATGGCTGTTCCATGAGTTCTACATACAACGACATATTCATCTTAAGAGTATGTCTACGAGAAAACCATGCAAAAAGTTATAGGAGCAAGGTTCTCTGAAAACCCCATTTTCTTCCTCTGTAGCATCCAATAAGTTCTGGAGAAAATTCAACAAGCATGAAATTTTCACTCATGGTTCAAAGAACAACTGGTCTATCTCCAATTACATTTAAAGTAGTACTCAAAGCATGTACCTGTGAAAAAGGACAGTTTTCAGATTATATTGAAATAAACCATACTAGCCATATCTTTTAAAATAATGAATAAATGTCATGTTTATGATAATGCTACATTTATATATTTCCAGTTTAAGAAAATTGTCATTAAATGACTTGGGTGAGATTCTTCACAAATGCCTCTGGCTAACTTTGAAGAAACCACGAGCTTCTTATCTTCTTCATGCAAAGTAACAGAGTAGGGAAAAAATGCATGTGGCAAATCGACAGACAGACAGGGCAATTCCTATATTTATACTCTCTTTACTTCTCCGTTTACAGTTATAAATTGCAGTTAGTGTGTGATAGGATTAAATTTAATTTGAAGAAATGGATTGTGTTATTTAAGGCCAACAATAAACCAGAAGTCTCTGTCGAGTCTGTAGCTCTACTGGTATGTACTTATAATAAAGAAAGAGAAAAGTAGCAGTTGGGATTTTAAACTTTACAAAAGCAATAAATAAGGCTACAACTGTAGTACTAGCTTTAAATAAATTTTTACAGAATTTTCAGTTTAAATTACTATGGCAACATCAATCATCAAAATCAGAAAAAAAACTGATAATTATGTATCTCAGTGTAGTCTAATTTCATGCAATATTATATTATAACCAGACTCAAACTGTATTTAGAGAAGCATTTTGAAAGTATTTCTCAGAAATTTCTATTTTTAGTAACCACGTCAACATCGTTCATCGAAATCAAAAACCGATATACAGAATTATGTATCTTAGTGTAGTCTACTTGTGTGCCAAGTTATATTGAAATCAGACCAAAACCGTAGGAGGAGTAGCATTTTAAATGTTTTTCACAGAAATTTCTATTTTTAATTACCACGGCAACACCGTCCATTGAAATCGAAAACCGATATACGGAATTATGTATCTTAGTGTAGTCTACATGTGTGCCAAGTTATATTGAAATCCGACCAAAATTATAGGAGGAGTAGCATTTTGAATGTTTTTCACAGAAATTTCTATTTTAGTAGCCACGGCAACACCGTTCATTGAAATCAAAAACCGATAAATAGAAATGTATCTTAGTGTAGTCTACTCGTGTGCCAAGTTATATTGAAATCGGACCAAAATTATACGAGGAATAGCATTTCGAATGTTTTTCACAGAAATTTCTACTTTTAGTAACCACGGCAACACCGTTCATTGAAATCAAAAACCGATATACAGAATTATGTATCTTAGTGTAGTCTACTTGTGTGCCAAGTTATATTGAAATCGGACCAAAATTATAGGAGGAGTAGCATTTGGAATGTTTTTCACAGAAATTTCTATTTTTAGTAACCACGGCAACACCGTCTCTGACCAGTAGAGCTAAAAATGATTTGTTTGATGTACTCCAACCGATCCGTCAAAATCGCCCCTACCAAAGCATTTTTTCAGCATGTTTAATTTAAAAAAAAAAATTCAGTTTCCTTAGGATTCTTTTTAATTGAAAATTTTATGGCAATAAATTATATCAATATAGCTATCCAGTGTGTAATGAAAACATCAATAAATTTCTGAGTCTGGGATTTATGTAAAGGGTATCCTTCTGCCCAATTCTGTAAAGCAAAAAAAAAAACTTCCTACCTACCTACCACAGGCAGTTGTTACTGTAATAAATTTTTGACCCATAGTATAATAATAACACAAGGTATCTAACTCCGATTTACACCGAGTACCCCCCTCCCTAAGAATTGCGCTCATTTACACTTTCAGAGGAAATGCACGGGTAAACTGTTTATAACTATGTCTTCTACGATAATTTATCCACTGACAACCATATCTGATATACTTGTCTTTATTTTCTTTTATCTCCGTAATCAGCTTCAAAACTCTGCTCGCCTAGTGGAAAGTGAAACTCAACCATAGAATGGTATGTTCTAGTCTCGGGCAAAGAATTAGACCTCGAATTTGATTGGCTAAAAATCTGTTTCTAAAATTACATCGGAAAAACATCGTTGTTTTTTTTATGAAAAACAAGACACTATGAAATTTTATTTATTCAATGCAATATTTAAAATCTGGAATTGGACTTTTAAACCCACGCATTCTTTAATTTTTGTCTTTGCCCGAGATTAGCACACGTTTAATGGTTTACTTCGACTTTTCCACTCGGCGAGTAGTTTTGACGCTGTTTACGGAGATTAAAGAAAACAAAGACAAGCAAGCCATATATGGTTGTGTAGCTAAATAATCGTAGATGACACAGGTATAAACAGTTTGCCACTGCAATTTGGAGTTGGATACCTTGTGTTATTATTATACTATGGGCTAAAATTTATTCCCGAAGCAAGTGATGTTGGTCCAAGTACATCAAAATAAAATATTTTTTAATGATGACCTAACATATCTTTACCATTTTCTCAGCAGTGGCAAAAAGCAGATCATACTGCAAATGCATTGTCTCTCCTCCTCTTATTTCTGGATTCTGTCAATACATTGGAAACCCTTCGTAGTAATTTTTATAGCTCCACAGCTGAAAATCCCATTGTAAAGCTGGGCCCTTACCAGGGAAATGGATGTGAATTATCTGAAATTGCACGAGCTCGAGAAATATAAGAATGAAATGAAATGTCATTACAAAGTATAATTTCCTAGTCTTATATTTCTAATAGTTGTTTTAAACACAAACCTGTCAAGGAACACATGGTGACCTTTGAATTTGAAAAGTTTGCACAAGTGTTTGACAACTCTTTGACTTTCTCCTAGTGATCTTCCATAAAAAAAATTGATAATAAAGATTTTGTGTTTCATGAGATTTCTTTATGATTATTCATCCAACATATGAGAAAGTTATGGTGATTTAATTGACAGTGAAAATCCCCTACCAAATTATTTTGTCATATGACTTGAGATGGACTATGATTGGATAATTCAAACTTTTTCCAAAGAGGAATGTCAATTACACAATAAGACTCCAGCAAACAATGGAACTTCTATTTGTCACACAAGTGACGTGAAGCCTGGTCCTTCGGAGAAGCCCTCACTGTTCAATGGCCCTAAGTGCCAAGAATAGGACAAAATTTGAAGCTCTTCAGCGGCAAGTGGTGGCGCTTAAGTACGTGTGAAAAATTCTCGTGAGGGACGTTAACGAGGTTGGATCCTGAGACTAGTATTTAACAGGTCGGGTATACTACCTTATATGTAAAGCCGTTTTCAACAATGTATACGTATATCACGTGAAAAAACCTCTCAATGCTTTATCGACTATACGAGCATAGAAAGACTATAAATCACTCTAATTATTTCTTTCATGAATCTCAAAAAAGAATTTAAAACTAGAGGTACTGTGAGCAATGAGCTCACTAATGATACCCCCGCCTCCCATGTGGATATGATGGCAGTGTCCATGTTTTGTGGAAAACCCAAAATATGTGTCAGATCAAAAAGGAAAATAGAAGGTGCACAATGGCAATATATAATAAAGATTCTGTGAAAGTTTCATCAAATTTCATTCAGTGGTATGAGAGGAGTTGCGGATGAGAGATGGATACCTCAAAGCGTAACAGACAGACGGACGGATGGACGTAAAGACAGACGGACGGACATAACTATTACTGTATACCCTCCCAGCTTTTTTTAGCGGCGGGTATAATGAGTCTCCAAGAAACAAATTCAAGTTGTCCTTTATTTTCAATACAAATGAGTTCTTTTAGTAGCCTGCAATGCATTTTGGCACATTCATCGGTTGGTAATGTATACAGATAGCTAATTTGCAAATCAAATTTATGCTGACAACAGAAAATCTAGTGGTCTCGACCTGTGTAAAGTCTAAGACTTTTCTGTCAATTATATTTTTATTCTACACACATCAGGCACATAACAACGGGGGGGGGGGAGGGGGGGGGGGGCTGTCCCTCCACTTTTTCCCCCAACTTTACTTATACTATAGGAATGAAGGATATGGATAATGTTCACTAAAAGGTTGTCCCCCCCACACTTTTTGTGATAAATGGAAAATGTAGAATAAAAAAATTAGTAATGAAAGAAGTTGACCCCCCCCCCCCCCCCCCCCCCCCACGAAATAGGAGTTTCGACTTTGTGCCGCTTTTCTTTTTTTTTTTTTTTTTGCTTGTCAACTTTTTCAGGTAAGTAAGAAACATTTTTTTCTCTGGCTGGCCCCTCCACTTTCAAAAACGATGAGCACTACGTGGCTGCACCTAGCTTAATTAACAATCAAAACATGGGGGGTCAGTATGATTTTTATGGCGCTACGAGTGCCGAGCATAGAACAAAATTTGCAGCTCTCCACCGGCATGTGGCGGCGTCTCCATTTGAGTGAAAAATCCTCGACAGGGATTTTAAACAACATACAATTAATCCTCCTGCGGGTGTGCGTCGTGCGTAAACTTTTTACACTGTAGACTTAACGCATTAACCTTGGATAAAAGTTTTTCAAGTTTGTTAAAATGAAGGGTCATGCCTTCTTCAAAGGGGTGATAGTTAAACATAAATAGAAAGTTAATGGCATCTTTTGAAATCTTCTTCTCAAGAATCACTGAACCAGTGAAGGTAAAACGTATAAGGAAGCATCCTCAGGTAGTGCAGATTCAAATTTTAATATCATAATCCCAAGGGGAGGGTGGGGCCACAATATTGAATTCCAGTTTTACATAGGAATATAGGAACAAGCTAATTCAGAGAATTTTTACATAGGAATAATAGGAACAAGCTAATTCAGAGAATTTGTGCCCCCCGCTGAAGGGAAAAAAGAGGAGGATGCTTATATTCCGGGCGAACCCCCAATCACTTCCCCGGATTTGCATGCAGAATTAGTATTTCCCGATCATGACAAGGAGCACACGGCGGGTGTGACCAGTCGGCAGCGGAGGCTCTCTCATTGATGGTATTTCACATCATCTTTAGATTTCAGGGTATCGTTTCACAAAAGCATCGTAATAATACTTAGCAAGTCACGAAAGGTACTTAGAACTGTCGTAAATGATCGCGACTTATGTACAACGTAATTTTACAGGAAGTAAAACAAAAACGGCAGACGAAACTATTTCGAAAATAAGAAAGAGAGAAAGAATTTTATAGAAAGGAAGTCGAGGCCTGGTGGAAGAGGTGGAGAAACAAAAAAAAAAACATTCTGTTTGCGCCACATAAGGACGTCACTACCAACCAGAGGAAGAACCAATGTTGGAAAAACATTTGTTCCTTGTGTGTATACAGCATTTTAAAATATAAACATTCTATGCTTTGTTTACTAATTGATTTTATTAATATAAAATTAATTCACAAGTTTTAAATTTTTCATTACATAGTCAATATGTACACGAAGTCGAAAAACATTATCCCTGATGCGACCCTCATATTGATATTTATAATGTACGAGTTTCCTCTTCAAGTCACATAGCGCATCTCTGAACAATAATAAAACATATCAGAATGAAGAGTTTACAGTGAAGTAGACTAGTTGAATATCATATGCTAGTAAATTAGCAATCATGTCCTTTAAATGACAAAGGGACTCGCGAAAGAGAAGAAAACGATTACTTACTGAAACCAATGCAATGATGAATGAAATCGTCTGCATGTTGACCTTTTGAGCTTGACACTATGGGGTACCTGTAAAGTGCGAAACGAAATTAGAAACGAAACGAAACGAACTGAAACGAAACGAAACGAAATCTGCCGAAACGAAACGAAATTTACCGAAACGAAACGAAATCAAGACGAAACGAAACGAAATCAAAACGAAACCTGCCGAAACGAAACAACTCTATCAAAATGTTTTTTTTTAATCAAGGTACATGTATATAATTATAAATGTGTAACTACAAGTGGACTTTTTTTTTACTTCAAACAAAATTCATATACTTCAAGCACTTGCATGTTAATATAAAATTTGATTACCGATAAATTATGCTCCCTTCTCAGTCTAATGATGCATTTACGTGTTTGCAAGCTGCAAATATGCACGAGCGTACTATATATGCATGTATAGTTTCAATATGTGCATTATTTTCTAGTTTTTATATCTTACTCTTATTTTCAGTCCTTATTTATCTAGATTCAACATATCTATCAAAATTGATGTGTTACATGTAAAGGCTCGTTTATGTACGGGTCGAAATAAAGTCACTGTACTGCTGTATTGCGAATGTCTTAAAACATAGGATAAACCAGAGACTTAGAGTATTTAGTATTCCATTCCAAGGTGTCTGGTTTTTTTTGTTCTATTATACATGTAACTCCAACCGAAATCTTGTGTAACCTTTCTACGTACATACGGTCCTACTTTTATCGAGGTAATTTTGGAGGAAGAAGGGAGTGGTTTGCAATAAAGAGGCTTGACCATAGACGTCTTAAACTATTTAACTGACAAGTAAAAAGTCTCTCAAAGCGAACGATGTCATTTTTAAGTAGGTAAATTATTCAGTAAGATATCAAAAAAATATGACATAGGTGTCGGAAGCGGCGGGGAGGAGGGGTTAGCCTCCATCCCCACTTTTTTGCAAAGATATATATTACATAGGCATTGAAAACTGGGGTTTACCTTTTTTGTTGGTTAAGCCCCCCCCCCCCCCCAACTTTCAATTTCCTTCCGACGCCTATGTAGGAACTTGAAGCGAAACAATTGCCTGTGGTGCTTAAACTATATAAATTTCATTTGAAGTAAAAAATAGACCATATAAACATTCTAAAAGTTTTGTTTTGTTTCGTTTCGGCAGGTTTCGTTTTGATTTCGTTTCGTTTCGTCTTGATTTCGTTTCGTTTCGATAGGTTTCGTTTCGTTTCGGTAGATTTCGTTTCGTTTCGGCAGATTTCGTTTCGTTTCAGTTCGTTTCGTTTCGTTTCGTTTCTATTTCGTTTCGCACTTTACAGGTACCCTGACACTATGAGAATATTCCTTATGAATATAAAAGTATGACAATATTTGGGTTTCTTATCCTATTTTATTTTACCTTTTCGGCACGGTAGACATTGCCACCTTACATTGGATATAAGGAAACAGAATGATTTTATTTTTAATTTTCATATAATCTAGACTCATATGATATTTTCCTCAATGACTTTTCTACTGATACTGCAGTAGTGGATCAAATTTTTGCTTATACAATTAATGGATTTGAAAAAGGAAAAAAACTCTTTTTAGGTCACCTGAGTAAACTCAGGTGACCTATTGCCATCTGTTTTCGTCCGTCGTCGTGCGTCGTGCGTTGTGCGTTAACATTTGAACATTTTCAGCTTCTTCTCTGCAACCACTGAACCAATTTCAACCAAATTTGGCACAAAGCATCTATGGGTGAAGGGGAACAAAAATTGTGAATTTCATGATCCCTGCCCCCCTTGGGCCTGAGGGGTGGGGCCAAAACCACTAAAATTAGTGCAATCTTTGAAAATCTTCTTCTTTACTCCTGGACATCAAGCAGTCAAACTGTTTGCATGATTGTAATCAGCATTGAGTCCTTTACCAAAATTGTGAAATTCATGGCCCTGGGGTCAAGGGTTCTAGTGCTAGGGCGGGGCTAAATAAGTATATAGTGAAAATGCATTATTTCATTGAAAATCTTCTTCTCTGCTCCTGGGTATTAAATAAACCAACTAAGTGCATAGTTATAATGAGCAAGAGTGTCTCTACCAAAATTGTGAATTTTATGGCCCCAGGGTCAGGGATTCTGGTGTTAGGGTGGGGCTCTATAGATTATATAGTGAAAATACATGCATTCTTTGAAAATCTTCTTCGCTGCTCCTAGGTATTAAATAAACTAACTAAGTGCAAAGTTATGATGAGCAAGAGTGCCTCTACCAAAATTGTGAATTTTATGGCCCCAGGGTCAGGGGTTCTGGTGTTAGGGCGGGGCTCTATTGGTTATATAGTGAAAATACATAAATTCTTTAAAAATCTTCTTCTGTGCTCCTAGGTATTAAATGAATAAACTAAGTGCATAGTTATGATGAGCAAGAGTGCCTCTATCAAAATTGTGAATTTTATGGCCCCAGGGTCAGGGGTTCTGGTGTAAGGGTGGGGCTCTATAGATTATATAGTGAAAATACATAAATTCTTTGAAAATCTTCTTCTCTGCTCCTGGGTATTAAATAAACTAACTAAGTGCATTGTTATGATAAGCAAGAGTATCTCTACCAAAATGGTGAATTTTATGACCCCAGGGTCAGGGGTTCTGGTGTTAGGGTGGGGCTCTATAGATTATATTGTGAAAATACATGAATTCTTTGAAAATCTTCTTCTCTGCTCCTGGGTATTAAATAAACTAAATAAGTGCATAGTTATGATGCGCAACAGTGCTTCTACCAAAATTGTGAATTTTATGACCCCAGGGTCAGGGGTTCTGGTGTTGGGGGGGGGGCACTATAGATTATATAGTGAAAATACATGAATTCTTTGAAAATCTTCTTCTCTGCTCCTGGGTATTAAATAAACTAAATAAGTGCATAGTTATGATGAGCAAGAGTGCCTCTACCAAAATTGTGAATTTTATGGCCCCAGGGTCAGGGGTTCTGGTGTTAGGGGAGGCTCTATAGATTAGTGAAAATACATGAGTTCTTTGAAATTCTTCTTTTCTGTTCCTGGGAAATAAATAAACTAAATAAGTGCATAGTTATGATGAGCAAGAGTGCCTCTACCAAAATTGTGAATTTTATGGCCCCAGGGTCAGGGGTTCTGGTGTAAGGGGGGGGGGTCTATAGATTATATAGTGAAAATACATGAATTCTTTGAAAATCTTCTTCTCTGCTCCTGGGTATTAAATAAACTAACTAAGTGCATAGTTATGATGAGCAAGAGTGCCTCTACTAAAATTGTGAATTTTATGGCCCCAGGATCAGGGGTTCTGGTGTAAGGAGGGGGGGACTCTATAGATTATATAGTAAAAATACATAAATTCTTTGAAAATCTTCTTCTCTGCTCCTGGGTATTGAATTAACTAAGTGCATTGTTATGATGAGCAAGAGTGCTTCTACCAAAATTGTGAATTTTATGGTCCCAGGATCAGGGGTTCTGGTGTAAGGTGGGGGGCTCTATAGATTATATAGTAAAAATACATAAATTCTTTGAAAATCTTCCTCTCTGCTCCTGGGTATTGAATTAACTAACTAAGTGCATTGATATGATGAGCAAGAGTGCTTCTACCAAAATTGTGAATTCGATGGCCCCAGGGTCAGGGGTTCTGGTGTTAGGGTGGGGCTCTATAGATTATATAGTGAAAATACACAAATTCTTTGAAAATCTTCTTCTCTGCTCCTGGATATTAAATAAACTAAATAAGTGCATAGTTATGATGAGCAAGAGTGCCTCTACCAAAATTGTGAATTTTATGGCCCCAGGGTCAGGGGTTCTGGTGTAAGGGGGGGGGGGGGGGGGCTCTATAGATTATACAGTGAAAATACACTAAATCTTTGAAAGTTTTCTTCTCTGCTCCTTGGTATTAAGCAGATGAACTACCTATGTAGTTATGATGAGCAAGGGTCCTAATCTTCAAGAATTGTGAATTTCAAGGCCCCAGGGTCAGGGGTACCATAAAGGAGGGGGGACTGTACTTATATACTGAAACTGGATGGATTGTTTGAAATCTGCTCCTTGGTATTTATCAAATATTTTTGAAAAGCAAGGGTGCCTTTTCAAAAATTGTGCAATGTGTGGATCTAGGCTTAAGGGTCAGGGGTTCATGTGTGATTGGGGCATTACTGATCATGCTGAATATTACTGATTACTTGAAATGCATTTTTGTTCCCCTACCCTGCCTATGGGTATTAAGTAAACAAACTAAGCAACTGCTAAGTGTATTGTTATGATGATCAATGGTGCCTATTTCAAAATTGTGAATGCCATAGCATCTGGATTAAAACATGAATCAAATTCAATCACTGGAAAGTTGTTGCATAATGCTCAGGTGACCTATAAGGCCCATGGGCCTCTTGTTTAAAAATTGAAAGTAATGTAAAAGTTACATGGCTAATGGTATCAGTTGGAATTGTAATTAATCGCAATTAGCATCGTATTGGAAAAAGTTGAGAGAGATATAAATGGTAGGCTCAAAAGAAAAGAAGTGATTTTGACAAGCCAGAAAAGGGGGAGGGGCTATCATATTTGCAACAAAAAGGGATGGGTTGTCCACTTCAACAATAAACAGCTGAAGGCTTTTGTTAATAGAAGTTTTAGAATTCAAGGAATTTAAAATTAAAGATAGAAATGGCCAATCCATTCCCTGTCTACATGTAGAACATTCGTACAAAATAAATTAAAATAGAAGCTATGGTCCGGAATTTGACATGTACACAGGGTGTTTTTTAGGACTGGGACGATATATCGAGATATCTGTGAGTACGATACGCATATCGATACATATGAAGAAATATCGAAATATCTGACCTTTGTTTTTTCATCTTTATTTAACATTTGAGGTTTAATATATAAAATAAATAAGCTAAATATAAATGAAATAAATAATAATTACACCACTTGAGTAAAATATTTTTGTTTTACAACATATAAACAATTATTTTGAATAAATTGTTCTTATTTGCAAAGAAATAATGTGTTTATTTCAATGCAAAAAAGAAGATTTTATAAGCAATTAAATATATCGTAATACATATCGTATCGTGGCTTAAATATCGTGATACGTTTCGATATAGAAAAAATTGTATCGTCCAAGCCCTAGACTTTTTTTTAGGTCAAGTAATAAATATGTATTGGAGGCGTGGTTATCGATCAGCGTCATTATCGATATCTCTCTCTCCCCTCTCTCTCTCTAGAATTCGAATAATTATGTGTATGTTATATAACGGCGTTGTTAATATGATTTTTTTTAATGTTAGGACCCACAAAATTAATTTGCTACATTCTGAAAATGGCAGTCAAACACGTTCCAAGACGTGATTTATATCAAGATTAGGTTGAAAAATACAATGATTTATATCATAAAAAGAAATAAACACGAAACTTTCATTTACTGGATATTTTCTGGGTATATAGGTCCACCAATTCTTAACTAGTCTTCGTAGTGACTTTCACTAGTAATTTTTTTTCATTGAAAATGGGCTACGATATTCACTAATACAACCACTAATTCTGAATGTAAATTAAATATTATCAAAGAAATATATAGAATGTTAAAATATGAATTTAATAATTTCTTTTAGATACAAAAGTTGGCACTTCCAGATACTGTCTTAAATGAAAAATGACGTCATGTTTCTTTCCGAACTTTGCCGGAATGTTTTTCATACATTTTTTTTAACACGTTTAACATATCTACTTCATATCACAATTAGCTATTGCCTGGAAGTTGATAGAATGATATCTTTTTCTGCAGACGTACAAATGTTCATCTGTTGTAGGTGCCATGATGAGTATGCGAGTCCCTTCGATGGCGCCAAGGACATATAAGAAACCAGCGATTGCATGGAAACCAACCTTCGTCCTTGTTGTCTCGGCATCACCAGTCGGAAACTTTATCTTGTTCATTGTCCGACACAGAATATTGATAACCTCGTCGATAGACCTAATCAAAATTTTATATTGTATAAATTTATCATGAGGGCATATTTAAACTTTGCCCTCTCTCGACCCACGAAAGAAAAAAATGGACCGACTTAAATTTTCTAAACATTCCCACTCCCAGGAAACAATTCTTTTGTTTCATTATAATTTTCTTTTCATCCCTTCAACAGCTACATTTCAATTTTATCTTCGCTTCTATTTTTCTCTACCCTTTTTCATCATGAGTTAAGATAGGACAATTTAACATTTTTTGAAAAAAAGGCCTATTGAAATTTGGATTAAATCCACAGGTACTTGTGATTAAACCATCATAAAAATTAATTTTATCATCCTTGTATTTAAATACCTGCAAACAGATGCCTTGGATATCCTCAGAGTGTCTCCAATCACTCTCTGCTCGGAGCCAGATGCAAGAAAGGTGACGTAAAGTTACGTTAATGTACGACACAACGTGAATTAAGACGCTTTCGTGAAACGCCGAAATTTATCTACGCACTACTTACGTCGCACTTACGTACTACGTATAATTTTGCGAAACGATACCCAGGACTTGTGTGAACAGGAAATATCACAGCTATTATTGTCCGGAACTGACACTAGTGAATCAAAATACCTAGAAATGAATGTTCTCCTACAGAATTTTCTGTCTTTTACCGATTTGTCAATATGTCAAGATCTGTTCCATTATAACAGAGGATCTGCCCTTGAGCTATCCCTCCCAGCACGACCAACTTCTTGTTTGTAAACTGTTAATGCATATAAATAAACATGTTTCTGTGTTGATTTCTTATTTATGATATAATGATAATACATGTAATCACATATTTTATTTACAGCATAAAAGTAATTTGAATTTGAAGTCTGTGTTTGTTTTTATGACAATATCATGATCCTTATATTTCATGTATAAAATTATATACCTTCAAGTGAACTGGGAGGACCTGCATGTATGATCCTTTTGATGTGTCGAAGATCACAACCCATTCCTAGTGCAATGGTTGAGATCACAAGTCTGATAGGTAAATCGCTGTTGGACAGTCTGTTACCTATTGATGTATTAAAGCTGAAAATATTAAGGGTATTAATCATATGAATTTAAAAATTTGATTATATTCTGTAGTATTTGAAATCTACAATTGTAACAATTGTTAATGATTATATACTGGTATACATATTCATGTGTGAATTATGTGAATATATTTACATCGTGTGGCTGCTAGACATGATATTGCACGACTCGTGGTAAATCATTAGCATCTGCACACGTTGATCTAAAGGTTGGACTTGAGACTCTTTGCGCAAGTTCTACTCCATATCCACTGAAGTTTGCAGTAAACAACTCTTAGGGGAAAATCCTTTTCTTCAGAGTAGAGTTGAAGCAGCAGTGGCTTGAACAAAAAAAAATATGCCTGTATTGCACCCAGTTGTAGATGGAATCCTCTCCTGGACATTGAATTTTACATTGCCATTTAGCACGGAGGTTGTATTCAATTGAATATAATCTTTCATTCCTAGGAAACTAGCAGTTTCTTTTTGAGAATGCTTGCTAGCAGTTGCTGTTATGTATGGTACAGACAACGCACGGATAAACAGGAAGTTGAAATCCAACTTGTACTAAAATGAATCCATCTATACGGCATGCCTCAACAAAGTATGTGCTAAAATTTCAAGCATCTGCAATGAGTAGTTGCTGAGAAAACTGGAACGAAAATTTATTATCTATGGTACGGACAGACCACGAAAAACAGAAAGATGACATTCGATTTTAACAAAAATGAATCCCACCAAATGGCATGCCTCAGCAAAAAATGCTAAAATTTCAAAAATCTGCGATGAGTAGTTGCTGAGAACGGGCAGACAGACGGACAGAGAGGTAAACAGTATACCCCCTCACCTTCGGAGCGGGGGTATAAAAACGTGCAAATGTGTCCCAGGTCTTTGATTGCCATTTTTGTTATACTAATATGATGTTCATAATAACTCGTTTGCTTATAGCAGGTACTTGTCAACTAAACTAAGGAGAGTTGATAACTTATTAAGCAGTTTTTGCATCCTTTTACATGGTAATGATCACTGGACCTCCAAGAATATGTCTTCCCGGCCACACATGGAGAAAAAATTTACGTTGTGTACAGCTCTCACGAAGAGCATTCCTGTAAGATAGTTCGCCACTGATATTGCATAGAATATTAATTGCCTGACTTTGTTTGGGAAGTTGAGTCTTCTTCTGTTCGATCAATGCTTGTTTATATTGGACAGTTTTTACTTATTTAAAACTGGCTTTGCATACGGAACAACAAAATTGGAATTGCTGAAGATCTTTTTGATGCATTTCAGTCCTCGTGATGTGTATATCTTTACACATTGATCTCACAAGAGGAGTAGTTTATGATTTTTCTTCTTTATGCCTAGCGTATTTATGCCATTTCAGGTCATATAGCATTGCTTCAGATAGTCAGGCCCCCGACACTACGTTTCTCATTTCGTCTAGGGGTCATGTAAAGCAATATGTCCTCCTTTCTTTAAGGAGGGCATAACAAATTTTCTTCGCAGTTTTTGCAGCAACTACTCATCACACATGCTTGAAATTTTAGCACATACTTTGTTGAGGCATACAATATGATGGAATTTATTTATGATCAAATCGAATGTCAATTAACTTTCTATTAATCCGTGCATCTGCCTGTAACTGAACTTCAACTTGATAGTGTAAATTCAAATCAGAGCGGGGTATGATTGATTGATTGTATGTTGTTTAACGTCCCTCTAACGTCGCTGCGAGGGTTTGACATGCAAGTATTTGCTTACAGACTTTTTCACTTATTTCAAACTCTAATTAATCATCTACACATGTTGAATCTCTAATCATCTACACATGTTACCGTCACGTTAGCTCAGTCGGTAGAGTAATCGCTCTGTGACCGTAAGGTCGTGAAGATTTTGAATCTCGGCTGCGACTGAAGTAAGTCGTTAAAAAAACGAGACTCCGTGTCTCGGCAGGCGTTGGCACGATAAAGATCCCTCACTGCTCAATGGCCCCGAGTGCCTAGAAAAGGTCAAAATTTGTAGCTCTTCACTGGCATATGGTGGCGTCTCTTCATGTGTAAAAAATTCTGAAATAGAGCGTTATAACTTATGATCAATCAAACTACACATGTTCCTTTTTGGTTGTACAGTATTATATGAAATTAATATGAATAAACTCAGGTGACCTATTGCTCTCTGTTTTCGTCCGTCGTCGTGTGTTAACATTTGAACATTTTCAGCTTCTTCTATGCAACCGCTCAACCAACTTTAGTACAAAGCATGGGTGAAGGGGGAAAAAAAGTGTGAATTTCATGGTCCCTGCCCCCCTTGGGGCCTGAGGGGCGGGGCCAAAACCACTATAATTAATGCAATCTTTAAAAATCTTATTCTTTACTCCTGGACATCAAGCAGTAAATCTGTTGGCATGATTGTAATCAGCATTGGGTCCTTTACTAAAATTGTGAAATTCATGGCCCTAGGGCCGGGGATTCTAGTGCTAGGGGGTTCTATAAAGATTATATTGTGAAAATGCTTTATTTCTTTGAAAATCTTCTTCTCTGTTCCTGGACATTAAATAAACTAACCAAGTACATAGTTATGTTGAATATGGCTGCCTCTTCCAAAATTTTTAATTTCATGGCCCCAGGGTCAGGGGTTCTTAGGTGCTAAGGCGGGGCTATATAGATTATAAAAGTGAAAATGCATGATTTCTTTGAAAATCTTTCTTTGCACCTGGGTGCTTAATAAACAAACCAAATACAACATCATAGTTATGATTAGTAAGAATGTCTCTTTAAAATTGTGAATTTCATGGCCCCTGGGTTGGGGGTTCTGAGCTTAGGGTGGGGGGCTATTGATTATATATATAGTGAAAATACATTAATTCTTTAAAAAATTTCTTCTCTGCTCCTGGGTATGAAATAAACTGAGCAAGTACATAGTTATGTTCAATAAGAGTGCCTCTTCCAAAATTGTGAATTTCATGGCCCAATGGTCAGGGGTATAACTATTGGTGTTAGGGTGGGGCTCTAATGATTATATAGTGAAAATACATTAATTCTTTAAAATTTCTCCTCTGCTCCTGGGTATTAAACCAGTGATTTATGTACATAGTTATGATGAGGAATGATGTCTCTTCCAGATTTGTGAATTTCAGGGATAAGGGGTATTGGTGTTAGGGTGGGGGCTCTAATGATTACATAGTGAAAACGCATGAATTTTTTGAAAATCTTTTCCTGTGCTCCTGGATATTATGCCAATACTCTAAGTACATATTGATGATGATGAAAGGTGCCTCTTTCAAAATTAATTTCAGGGCCCCTTGGTCAGGGGTAATTGGGATGAGGGTGGGGGTTACATTGTCTGAAAATAAATTAATGCCTTGAAATCTGCTTTTTAATAATAATCGACCATTTATGATGAAATAAAATTAATGATAAAATTTCTAGAATTTTGCAATATGTGCCCCCGGGATCAGTGGGTCCTGTGGGGTGGGTTGCACAACTGGTTATAACATAGAAATGCATTTTCTCTTTGTTCTTTGATCTACCTCTGGGTATTAAGTAACCAAAGTAAGCAAGCTAAGTGTATAGTTATTATAAGCAATAGTGCTTCTTTCAAAATTTTGAATTTCATGGCCTCTGATTAAAAACGCGAACCAATTCAATTGTTGGAAAGTTTTTACATGATACTCGGGTGACCTATAAGGCCCGTGGGCCTCTTGTTTTCAGACTATGTAGCCCCAAGTACCCTGACCCAGGGACCCTGGAATTTAGGAAAAGGCACCTTTCATCGTCATTAATATGTACTTTAAACATTGGCATAATACCCAGGAGCAAGGAAAAGGTTTTAGAAGAATTAATGCATTTTCACCATATAATCATTGTAGCCCCGCCCTAACACTAAAACCCCTGACCCCGGGACCCTGAAATTCACAAATCTGGAAGAGGCGTCCTTCCTCATCATAACTATGTACATACTTCATTGGTTTAAAACTCAGGAGCAGAGGAGAAGATTTTTATAGAATTAATGTATTTTCACTATATACATTGTAATCAATAGAGCCCCGACCTAACCCCGAACCCCTGATTCCATGAAATTCACAGTTATGGAAGAGGCACTCTTATTCAACATAACTATGTACTTGGTTAGTTTGTTTAGTACCCAGGAAAAGATCTTATTCAACATAACTATGTACTTGGTTAGTTTGTTTAGTACCCAGGAAAAGAGAAAATTATATTCAAAGGATTTATGCATTTTCACTAATATAATTAAAAGAGCCCCGCCCTAACACCAGAACTGCTGGCCCCGGGGCCATGAAATTCATAATTTTGGAAGAGGCAGCCTTATTCAACTTAACTATGTACATGTATTTGGTTTGTTTATTAAATACCCCGGAGCAAAGAAGATTTTTAAAGAAATAATGCATTTTCACTATATAATCTATATAGCCCCGCCCAAGCATCTTAGAACCCTGACCCTGGGGCCATGAAATTCACAATTTATGATCCCCTTTCCCCATAGATGCGTTATGTCAAATTTGGTTGAGTGGTTGCCTAGAAGAAGCTGTAAATGTTCTAATGTTAACGCACAACGCACGTAGTCCGAAATATCTGACGTTTTCCAGGCTTTTTATACGATTTTGCTATTTTACATGCCAGGAAAACGTCAGAACCAGCGCCATTATGGAAACTGGAAATTTCGCCGTTTTCAAACGGAGCATATGGAGAAATGGCGTGCAGTTTATTCAAGAGATTGCTCCCACGTGAATTACAACTAATTAATATTCATAAGATCTTGCAAAAATTTAAAATATACCATTTCTTTATTTTTCTTATATGTAAACACTAAAACCTGGCGTTTTGTTATTTTTTCAAGACCCGTCATAATTATATTGGTACAAATTTGCATAATTGATTGTTTACAGGGCGTGATAACGTCTTTTTAATAATGAGTAGGTCGCGCCGGGGCAAGATATTACCGTTTTTAAATCAAAAAGGCGGTCGTAACTCTTCATGAAATGCTAAATCAACTGTATTTTTTTAAAATAGACATTAGTCTGCGCCTATGATAAAAACACTAATCCTGTGCTCTTTCCTTAAATAAAACAGTGTACTCTCGCTTCGAATTTTCAAATAAAAAAGGCGGTCGCAACTTTCACTTTAGCATCAATATTATTGTTATTTCCGGTAGAAAATAAAATGAAAAACCAAAACATCTTTAGCCGAAATGGTTAGTATATAAAATTTTGCAATTTTTGTACGTTCACTATATAAGCTCTTATGAATGCTGTCGCCATTATAGCTCCAATATGGCCGATATGCAAATGAGCAGAATGAACACCATTTCTCCATATGGTTCATTTTCTACACTTGCAAACCGAACTAAATGCCGGAATCAGAATTTATCAATAGCACAATGCCTCTAGTACTCACCAATATCGATGAAAAGAAAATATAACTCCACATTTCGTTCCAGTACTTGCAAGATTTTAAAATGCACGAAATGAAGACAAAGCTCGACACTCTGATAAAATGTTTTCAACGGATTGTATATTTCATAAATAAACCATAAAAACGATATTAGCAAGTATTAAAGGTATTGTACTATATATAACTTGTGACTTTGAAATTTTTTAATTTGGTTTGCAAGTTTCTAAAAGCCGCCTCCGGTTGGAGGCAGCGATTTCCCAGTTTTCGTAATGGCGCCCGTTCTGACGTTATCCCGGCATGTAAAATATCAAAATCGATTAAAAGCCTGAAAAACGTCAGGTATTTCGGACAAAAAACACGAAGACGGACAAAATCGGATAGTAATAGGTCACTTGAGTTTACTCAGGTGAGCTTAAAAGCGTAGACAGAAAAGGTTTCAAATTGAGCATATTTTTGTTGAACTAACGTCAAGCGTACTAATACGTTTTTGACGTAACTCGTTGTGACGTAGGCAACTTATGTTGCACGAAATGGATTTAATCTTTTACCAAATCAAATGACGTGTCACAACTAATATTAAATTGTTAGAAAACGGTCAAATTTAATCCAACTGATACTATCACTTAGTGATATTGTCTTTATTCATGTTCAAGGAAGTGTTTCACAGACTGAAAAAATTATTATATCCGAGTAGCAGTCAAAGTCAATTAAATTCAAGAAGCATTCCCGGTAGGTACATTACATGTTAATGTTTTCACCAAGTCTAAAGGCATTAGCTACATTGAAACAGAATGTAAATAACAATTATTATCAATCATTCTTACATTGATGTTTTCTTTTACGAAAAATATTTTAAGAATTGTTATTTTTTAACACCTATCACAGGACCTTAATAAGCCAGATATAAAAATACTGTTCTGAAATGACTAAATGGAGCACCTTGGGTGAGCACTCCTAATACTCGGAATGGATTTGTTATGTATTATACTGACTTTATGAGCTAAAAGGCATCACTTTGGTCGTTTTAAATGTCAACACACATTAGGAAAAATTGTCAAAGTGTAATATAAGAGGGGACATGATTACAAGAACAAAACAACTAATATCTTTTCGAAAATATCTTTCTCGACAGATGCCATCTTTACTTAATTTATTAAATGCTGCTTTACATTGATTTTTACTGGGTTTTTTTCCTTACGTTTTAGGATTGTAATTGCGCTAATTGGATCTTTCACTACCCGCCACAAAATGCATGGACTTTTTAAACTGTAATGTCCCCGTAGACTATTCATTAGTGGAAGGCCATTTGACTCAGGGGGTGGGGGTACATTTTTCCGAGTCAGCAGAATATTTATTTTCATGTCGGTGAAGGAAAGATAATTCTACTTCAGTAAGATCAAGGACAGATTATTTATTATCTACGAAGAAAGTCTGACAAACCCATGGGTCTTGTGGGTTCTTAGCATCATATAACAACTTTCCAACCTTTGAATTTGGGTTGTGCCGTAAACCAGAGGCCATATCATTCACAATTTTGAAAGAGGCACCACTGGTTATCATAATTATACACTAAGCATGCTTAGTATTATTACGTTAGGTATGTCACTCGTCAGCTTTTATAGAAAAGTTCACGCAGTACCTTTTACTTCAAAACTATTTATTATAATTCAATTTTTATAACATAGTATCATTTAACAATGAATATTATTCAACATTGAATAAAAAACTGCTCCAAAATCCACAAAGAAGCAAGGTTTATGAGGGACTATTTCTTGTTGTGGAAGGATATTTAGCAGAAAATTCGGCAAATCTACACATATATTTATACATTTAATATCTTGAAACTGTTCTCGACCTCGACTCTAGAACCTTTTGACATAACATTTAAGAAATAAAGTCCGCGTTTTCGTGAATGTTGCAGAATAACCTCCGAGGTCGAGAAATGTTGTTTGAAAGATAAAAGCCGAGGCGTTAGCCGAGGCTTTTATATTTCTAACAACATTTCGAGACAATAAGGACTTTATTTCTATTCTACCATGTATACTACAATCGCTAAATTACGGATAATCGTTTCCTCTATAGAAAAACGAATTAGGTCACCATGTCTCGATTACACTGTTTCATTTCACCAGAGGTAAAATTTGTTTGCTTACCTGTGTATAGAATGCAGACGATTTGAGCTTTCCATACATCAAAAATAGCCTTTTTAAATTACAAATTTGTTCGTAATATGTATTGATCAGTTAAAATGAATTTTATATTGATGTATTTATTATATATTACTGTAAATAAATTATTTGAATGTCAATGAAAAACTTAAATTGTAAAACATGTACATTAATACAAAATCTAATATGTTTACGATATTCTTGACAATGCGTCTGCAATAACATTGTCTTTGCCTTTGATATGCTTAATTGGTATGTTGTATTCTTGTAACAACAAACTCCATCTAGTCAGTTGATTCTGGTTTGACAATTTATGCAAAAATGTCAGGGGGTTGTGATCAGTATATACAAGAATTGGATGCAAAGTAACATTCAAATAAACATCAAAATGCTGTAAAGCTAACAACAAAGCAAGACATTCTTTTTCAATGGTAGAATAATTTTGTTGACATTTTGTCAGTTTCTTTGAAAAATAAGAAACATCTCTATCTACATTATCACTATGTTATTGAAACAAAGCTGCCCCGATTCCAACATCACTAGCATCAACAGTAAGCTTGAACTGCTTAGAAAAATCTGGAGTTGACAGAACTGGATTGCTTATAAGGACAGATTTGATTTTATGAAATTATTTTTCACAGTCCTTTGTCCATTCAAAGTTAACCCTCTTTGGTAAAAGCTTTGTAAGTGGACTAACTACTGAGGAAAAATGTGGACAAAATTTTCTGTAAAACCCAGCCATGCCCAATAACCTCATTAATTCTTTCTTGTTTGTAGGAATCGGGAACTTTGCAATTGCTTCCACTTTAGCCATTATGGGTGTAACATAACCTTGACCTACTTTATGACCTAAATACTCTACATAAGCATGAAAAATTCACTCTTTTCAAGGTTCACAGATAAATTTGCTTCAGCTAAAATGTCAAATAAAGCACGCATGATTCGGATATGTTCGTCCCATGTATTGCTGTGTATGATGACATCATCAATGTAGGCCTCGCATCCCTCAAGGTCTTGGAGAAGGGAGTGAATCATCCTTTGGTATGTAGCAGGAGCGTTTTTCATGCCAAAAGGCATTACTTTATACTGGTAAAGTCCATCTGGTGTAGCAAAAGCAGATATTTCTTATGCTCTATCTGTTAACGGCACTTGCCAGTGGCCTTTCAACAGGTCAAATTTACTGACAAATTTCGCGTTTCCAATGTTGGCAATACAGTCATCGATTCTAGGTATAGGATATGAATCAGTTTTGGTAACAGAATTCACCTTTCTAAAGTCTGTACTGTTTTGGTACAGGAATACATGGTGAGCTCCAGTTACTTTTACTGGGTTCAATAATGTCATTGTCCAACATGTACTGTACTTCCCTTCTTAGGTACTGCAATTTTATTGGATTAAGACGGTACGGATGTTGTTTGATAGGCAGAGCGTCACCCACTATAACATCATGACAAGCTGCATTAGTTTTCTTTGGAACATCCGAAAAGATTTGATGATACTCATTCATCAAGTTTTTAACTTGTTCTTTTTGGTGAATGTTCAAATGTCCAAGTTTTGCATCCAAAACAGGCTTAACTTCTGAGTTTTTCAAACGAACACTCTGATTACAATCTTTCTCATTCATTTCTACACTCAAATCACTTTCAATACAATTTTGAACAGTCTTAGCATTGGCTAAAGTGAAAACTGGTTTTACAGAACTTCGGTCATACCTTTCAAAGTACTCTTTTAACATGTTAATGTGACAAACCCGTTTCTCTTTTCGTTGACCTGGTGTCCTAAGTACATAGTTTACATCACTAATCTTGCTTTCAATTTCATAAGGGCCGTAATATCTGGCCTGTAAAGGATGACCAAGAATAGGTAAAAATACAAGAACCTTATCACCTGGCTTAAAAAAAACAAATTTCTGGCATCTTTGTCATACCACATTTTCATTTTCATCTGAGAACTCTTCAAATATTCTTGTGCTAATTTACAAGCATTGTAAAGTTTTTCTTTGAAATCAGACACATAATCTAAAAGATTAAGATCACTAGTCTCAGTCAGCCACTTTTCCATCAACAATTTCAAAGGACCTCTAACCGTATGACTGAACACCAATTCAAAAGGACTAAACCCAAGAGATTCCTGGACTGCCTCTCGTGCAGCAAATAGTACAAGATGAACCCCTTCATCCCAGTCTTTCTCATACTGATAACAATAGGTCTTCAGCATTGTTTTTAGGGTTTGATGAAAACGTTCTAGCGCTCCCTGGGACTCAGGATGATAAGCAGTTGATCTATACTGCCTAATACCCAACTCATGCCTGACTTGCTGGAACAATCCCGACATAAAATTTGAGCCTTGATCTGACTGAATTGCCTATGGTGCTCCTACAAAACTGAAGAACTTGGTTAGGGCCGTAACTATGCTCTTTGCTTTTCTATTCCTAAGAGGTATGGCTTCAGGGAATCGAGAGGATGTACACATAATGGTAAGTAAATACTGGTTCCCAGATCTAGTCCTAGGCAAAGGTCCTACACAATCCACCAACACTCGACTAAACGGTTCTTCAAAAGCTGGAATGGGTTGGAGAGGAGCAGATGGTATCTTCTGATTTGGTTTACCTACTATCTGACAGACATGGCATGACTTACAAAACTAGGAAACATCCTTTCCTAGCTTAGCCCAATAAAAATGACTTAAAATCCTATTATAAGTCTTATTGACACCTAAATGACCTGCCATAGGTGTATCGTGAGCTAAACTCATGACATCTTGGCGATAAGCAGCTGGTACCACTATCTGGTGAACAAAACGCCACACTTCATCTGGGGAAGCGTCTGGTGGTCGCCATTCTCGCATAAGGATGCCATCTTTCCTATAGAAGCATTCTCCAACTTTAGTGGCCTCTTCTGGTGGAAGTGCCCTCTTACTAAGTTGGATGATACCTGGGTCTTTATGTTGTGCTGAAAGTAACTGCTCTCGGCTAAGGATATCCTTGTCTTGGTTTACTGATAGATTTGACTCTTTTTCATCACCTCTAAATTTTGGTAAAGGTTCATTCGTCACCAGCTTCTTGATATTGTGTGGTTCCATGCTTGTTTGAGTGCCATCAAGGTCAGATAAGAAAGTGTCATTCAAATCAATATCAATAGAGGAATTTGTCTCGTAAAAAGCTAGAGTATGGTCTCCTCCTTTTCTCCTCTTCTGGCCATCGCTCTAGTAACAGCACAGGCTGGATAAATGTCATCATCTTCATCATCGCACATGCCATTGGAAGTGATTTTCTCACAAACTATAGGATCTGGTACAACCTTCCCACCAGCTAAATCGTTGCCTAGCAATAAAGAAATGCCTGGAACGGGAAGAGTAGGTCGAACACCTACGATAACAGGTCCAGTAACTAAATCCGACTTCAAACTAATTCTCTGCAGGGGAACATCAATGACGCTTAGCTCCACACCCTGTAATAAAACTGACCCACCAGTAGAAGTCTGCTCAGACAAAGGAAGCACTCCCTCTAACAACAAAGTCTGTGCAGCACCAGTATCTCTCAAAATCTGGACAGGTTTAATTTCGCTAGAGTCACTGAGTGAAACAAATCCCTGAGACATAAAGGGCTTATAATCCTCCATAGAATCAATAGAACTGGACTGTGAACCCTGAACATCAGGAGTGTCAGAACAAATAGAAACTAAAGCTTCCTTATCACCTATAACTGCCGCACAAGCATGTGGCTGAGTTTATCAAGGTCATGTTTTCTCTTAAGTTTAAAGCATTCACTGATCAGATGACCTTTTTTCTTACAATAACTACAAGTAGGAAGCGACCCTATTCCAGAAGATCCTTCAACACGTCCTGGACCGGACTTAAAACCACCTTGAGATGGAGACTGGGAACTTGTGGAAGACTGAGACCCTGAACCACTCTTTTTACACGTGTGTGAATTTGTAGAATTATTGCTAGACTGAGATCTTGAAACAAAATTCCTTTTATGAGACAGAGCATAAGTATCAGATATAACTGCTGCCTCTTCAAGAGTTTTCACATTCTTATCTTCTAAATGTGTTTTCAAATCTTGAGGAACACATTCCTTAAACTCTTCTACCAGGATGACTTGGCGCAAATTAGCAAAAGTTTTATCAAGTTTCTTAGATCTAAACCAGTGATCAAATAAATCTTCTTTCTCTCGTGAAAATTCAACAAATGTTTGATTATCAAACTTTCTATACTTTCTGAACTTTTGTCTATACGCTTCAGGTATTAATCCATATGCTTTTAGTATTGCTGCTTTGACCTTCTCATAGTCTGAACTCTCAACTACCCCTAGTGCAGAGTACACCTCAGCTGCTTTGCCAACCAGTACACTTTGTAACATCGTTGACCAAACATTTCGTGGCCATTTAAGATTCTCTGAGACCTTTTCGAATTGGGGAAATATTTGTCTACAGATTTTTCTTGAAATTTTGGAACTAATCTGATATTTTTAGCTGCGTCAAATTCAGTTTTGACAACTGACGGTTCTGGTTGGTTCTGTAATTTTAATTTCTCTAATTCAAAGTTCATTTCACGCTCTCTTTTTCGCTCTTGTCTTTCTAATTTGTCTAATTCAAATTTTCGTTCACGCTCTCGTTCTTCTCTTTCTCACTCTTCTCTTTCTCTTTCTCGATCTTCTCTTTCTAATTTTTCTCTTTCAAATCGCATTTTCTCTAACTCTACTTGAAACTGATATTCTGCCATTTTATAAGAGCCTAACTCTGATTTAACTGTATATTCTGGAAGATCGTATTTTTCAAAGATGTTTTCTTCTACTAGTTTGTTTGCAACCTTTATTCTAATATCTTGCTTTTTCTGAGAGGATTTAACATCTAACCCAAGATGCAAACCTAATGCGATCAAGCCATCCTTTTTTAACGTATCAAAAACCTGAGCACTTGGTGAATTAAGAAAGTCTGTGACCGAAATCACCATGTTGATTTCTGCTGGCTTATAATTTAATTTAACGATTCAATTAACAAAATTCTGACAATAAACTGCAAAAGTGCAAGAAATTCTTTATCCCGGACGAGCCCCCAATTCTGTTATGGGCCAGAATAACCCTAAATGCCAGCAAAGATCAATCACACAATTTAAACTTAACAATTATTTATTTACAGTAATATATAATAAATACATCAATCATTAAGTACAAACTTAGCAAGAATCTAAAAATACATACATCAGAGTGTCCGTTGCTGCACACAATGTCCCAGTGAAAATATATCCCAGTTATACCTTAATGGTGCTTATCTATCCATCGAATGAACAGGGTATTTATACAGTATCATAAATTTAGAATATTCTAGAAGTTGTTAAAACATGATATTACTGGAACAATCTGGACATACACAAAATTTAAGAATGTTCTAGAAAAAAATGACCAAACATGTTGACCACTCTGGAATATTCAAGAAACTTAATGTTACTAATAATATACATGATGAAACAATACAAATACAACACACCTCACAACAGATTATACTATAACAAAATCATGTTCCTGTTTTACTGCTAAAATCACGTTGTTTAATGTGTAGGGGGGTGATTCAACAAATTTGAGACAATTTTCATAAGTGAAGAAGTTGGTATTACTTTTTCTTCTTTCTCTGTCTAACATGGTTCAATGAGCTTTGTAATGCATATGCTCTTATTTTGAACACTTCACTGTGGAAAGTTAAACAGATTTTATTATATTTAAGAAGTAAAATCATATTTTTTATGCTTTTGTCATGACCGCAACCATACAAAAACATGCAGGATATATTTTTCTATATACTTCAAAGAAATATTTCTTTTACCAATGAAAAGAAAATGAATACTTTGTAATTAATAGAAGTTTTAGAATTTTGGAATACGTTTCTATTCTGTAGAGGGCCAAATAATTCGCCATATTTTAAAAAGATGCTATTTGTGTAATTTCAAATAAAGTTTTTTTGTCGTGAAAAACCAATATTAATACGTTTTAGGAAATAACAGGCATGAAATAAAGTAAATTATATCACTAAGACTTATTTTTTTACTTATAATCAATAGCATGTAATTTTATATGCAAATACGAAAGACAAGTGTTGTGGTCATGACTAAAATGTTCTGTCATGACATCAAATTTCGTCATGACATTGCTTTTAAATACATACAAAGAATGTCAATGTATAACTCTAAAATAACAAAACCAAAAGACCATTTAATACTAAAAATAACAACCATTTTAATTCAAACAATTTCATTCAATTAAACTGCTAAATCTGAACAATGTTATTCAAACATTAACTGATAAATTTGAACACTTCTGATATTGTTCCTATTCATCCTTCTTCAATGAAAGAAAAAGTGAGCTAGCTCACATACCCCACGCTCCCCCCAAACTTGACGGTGAAACACATAATGAAAGGCACAGTGCACTTTAAATACATAGTATAGATCAAAAAGGGCAATAATTGCAAAAAAATCTTCACATCAAAATGTCTTACATATGAGGACATTTAAATGTGGAATGAAGTTTCTAGATAAATAATGGAATCAAAATTTCTTGGCATTATACAAATCCAAACATTAATTTGAAGTGGGGGGGGGGAGAAAATTTTCTTGAATAATAGGCAAAACTCTTTGGGATAAAAGAAACTATGTACAACAGTTTAAGAGGAGTGGTGCTAACAAACTGTTCATCTCTATATTCTAAATATGGCCAAAAAGTTTAAGTTGGAAAGTGTGGAAATTCCCGGAAAAATAAAGGAATCGGAATTTCCTGGTAATATGCACATCTACACATTGTGTCCTAAATACCTGCAAAGTTTGACGAAATTCTGTGCAGCGGTTTATGAGGGGTTGCGCTGACAAACTGTTCATCTCTATATTCAAGGTATGGCCAAAGGCCTAAGTTAAAAAAGTGCGGAAATTCCCGGAAAAAATGATGGAATCGGAATTTCCTGGTAATATGCACATCTACACATTGTGTCCTAAATACCTGCAAAGTTTGACGAAATTCTGTGCAGTGGATTATGAGGAGTTGCGCTGACAAACTGTTCATCTCTATATTCAAGGTATGGTCAAATGCCTAAGTTTAAAAGTGCGGAAATTCCCGGAAAAATAACGGAATCGGAATTTCCTGGTAATATGCACATCTACACATTGTGTCCTAAATACCTGCAAAGTTTGACGAATTTCTGTGCAGCGGTTTATGAGGAGTTGCACTGACAAACTGTTCATCTCTATATTCAAGGTATGGCCAAATGCCTAAGTTAAAAAGTGTGGAAATTCCTGGAAAAAATAAGGGAATCGGAATTTCCTGGTAATATGCACATCTACACATTGTGTCCTAAATACCTGCAAAGTTTGACGAAATTCTGTGCAGCGGTTTATGAGGAGTTGCGCTGACAAACTGTTCATCTCTATATTCAAGGCATGGTCAAATGCGTAAATTAAAAAAATGAGGAAAATCCGGGAAAAATAAAGGAATCGGAATTTCCTGGTAATATGCACATCTACACATTGTGTCCTAAATACCTGCAAAGTTTGACAAAATTCTGTGCAGCGGTTTATGAGGAGTTGCGCTGACAAACTGTTCATCTCTATATTCAAGGTATTGCCAAATGCCTAAGTTAAAAAGTGCGGAAATTCCCGGAAAAAATAAGGGAATCGGAATTTCCTGGTAATATGCACATCTACACATTGTGTCCTAAATACCTGCAAAGTTTGACGAAATTCTGTGCAGCGGTTTATGAGGAGTTGCGCTGACAAAAAAAGAGGACTGACTGACGGACTGACTGACTGACTGACTGACTGACGGACGGGTCAAAAACATTATACCTCCCGCAACTAGTTGCGTGGGGTATAACAAGCTCCCAGATTTCTGGTTCAATTTCTAAATGTCTTTT